>NW_016909446.1:1796632-1836890 GCF_001483705.2 Eufriesea mexicana
TGAACTTTTATAATTGCATTGTAAAGCTGGAACTTCAGGCTGCATTCCTATATAATTTTCGTAAAGAATTTGGCTCTAAATTGTTAGTTATTAATTTTTGTTTGATGGCGTCTATGATTTCGTAACGGCGACCATCACGATCTTCCATGAAAATATTTAATACTCAACGAAACTAGAATCAAAATGTGAACAAAAGTGATATGAGAAGATTCGCAAGAACATTGTTCTTATAATTAGTGCATAAAGTTTTATAAATTAATTGCGTAAAGGATAGTAATTAATGAAAAACCAATGGCCTCTTCGGCAATCTTCGACAATAATTCAAACATTTTGTAGAATAATTATTAATAATTAATTAATTAGGGACAAATTTCTATTGAAAAATATATGTGAAAGTTCTTGAAGGATCTGCCTTTACGATGCAATTATAAAAGTTCATAAATTAATCGCAGGAATTGAGTAATTAATTAATTTTCTAATAAAAATTCAAAAAGGAACAGTCAGCGCCATCTATGATTTGTATCTGGAAGCTTGTGTTGAATTTTTATTAGAAGATTAATTAATTACTCAATTCCTGCGATTAATTTATGAATTTTTACAATTGCGTAATAAAGGCAGATCTTTCAAGAACTTTCCAATATATTTTTCGATATAAATTTGTCCCTAATTAATTAATTATTAATTATTATTTTACGGAGTGTTTGAATTGTTGTCGAAGACGCCATTGGTTTTTCATTAATTACTATTCTTTACGCAATTAATTCGTGAATCTTTATGCACTCATTATAAAAACAATGTTCTTGCGAATCTTCTCATATAACTTTTGATCACATTTTGATTCTAATTTCGTTGAGTATTAAATACTTTCACGGAAGATTGTGATGGTTGTCGTTACGAAATCATGGACGCCATAAAACGATAATTAATAACTAACAAATTAGCGCGAAATTCTTTACGAAAATTATATAAGAATGTTGCTTGAAGTTCTAGCTTTGCAATGAAATTATAAAAGTTCACAATTTAATTACGGAAATTGAGTAATTTATTAACTTTTCACCGTCGGAGCCCTTCTATCCTTTTCTATCCCCTCTCTGTCCTTGTCTGTCACGTGATCAGCTCTTCGACGACCTCCTTGCCGATTCTATATTCCTATCACTTTCTTGATTTTTGAGCCCAAATCATAGATGGCGCTGATCGTAGGCGGTAAAAGTTTTTAATTTTAAAAGAATTTAAAATCTTAATAAATCAATTCAGCAGTAGAAAATTAATAAATTTCCTTATACAATGTTTAATTTAATAATTAATACTTACATGAGCGATAGGTTTTGTATTTCCTCTATCTAATGATTATTTATATTTTCGTTTTCTTTCTGTAGTAAATAAGATTGCTATAGAAAATTCTTTTTCTTACTTAGTACTCTTATTATTTTGTAATAAATATATACTAACATAGGAAAGCGTAAAAAATCAATATTTTTATTACGAAATTTTATTTATAATTCTTTATTTACAATGTTTTTATAGGCGAGAAATGAATACAAAATAAAAAATGGATTGAAAAAATACTATCAACTATGGACAGGAATCGAAACCTGGACTTCCAGCATAGGAATTTTCGTATATTGCTTTTAGGCCACAACTTCACTTGAAAACTGTTGAAAATAAATCTTTAATTAAAAATGTAATAAAACTTTAATCATAAGTATCTCGAAAACTATTGAGCAGTTGCAACTATAATGATATATATTCTTGAACTGCGTGACGAAATCTACAAACCTGCAAAGTTTCAACTAAATCGGTAACCCGAAGGACTTGCACTTTCCTTGTGAGAATTTTTTCCCCGGTTGCTCGTTATCAGTCGGACGTATCTCTAGCCTTATCTTTGTACCGCAATCCTTTTCCTACACCCACCTCAATCGTTCTTGGTCGTTTGCTTTAAACTTATCACCTTTTATTTCTGTCCAATTGAGAGAGAAAGGAAGAGAGTTCGGTAGAGAACAATAAAACACAATAATTGTCAGAGTTTTGTGACTAATAAAAATTGTATGACTACTTACGGCAATCTCTGGCGAAGAAAATATCTACGCACACATCTACGTCCTATCCAAATATCGGTCGATTTAACTTTAATCGTATACACGACTGATTCTCGTGATTTGCCTGAAAATTGTCACGAAAGCCTAGTAGCGATATTGAGAGGTGCTTATAATACATCAGGCAATTGGATTTGTACTTCGTAAAAGTCCATCCTTATCATTTCCCTTTTTTTCTTGGAAGAATCTTCTGCCAAGAGCCAGATAGTCTTATGGAGACGCAATTTCTTTTCGTACATTAAGAAACGCTCGACATGGTAGGCTGTTGTTTCCAAAGAGAAAATATCTGCAGAGAGATTAATCGGGAAAATTGGATGTTCCTCGTCGAGTGAAAAAAAGGAGAGAAAAGGTAAGAGTCGATGTTGCAATACTTACGATCCAGAATTCGTTACATTTTTCACGAACAGTGATAGAAACGTATCGATCGACTGTGTATACGCCTTCAGGTATCAGTCGTAATTCGCCAACGAGAAGCTTCTTTTCAGTCTGTGCCTGTATCGAGTATTCGTATCAATATATCCGACGGCTATTTTGCTAAAACGATTCCGCGACTGCGATTGATCGACGTTGGTACGACGATCGGAATGCATTGCCCTAAAAACCCTCGTGCCTTTTAGTTTTAGGACGATCGAGCGTGCTTCAGCCTTTACGAATAGTATCGAGAGGCAACGTGCGGCGAATACGAATCTCGATTTTACGATTTCGTCGTGAGCTTAGACAGGCTGGGTCATTTAAATGTTTAAGGAGTGCGCCTTTGAGCATCTCGACAGCGACCTTATTGACTCAAGCAATCGCTGAATTCCTTTCGAAGAGAAAAGAGGAAGCTTTATTCAAACCTGAAAATGTAAACTAGACAGTGAATATTGCAGAATCGTAGAAGTAAAATGAAACAGTTTCGAAGAATCGAATTTCTCATTGACACGAAGTCAATGGATTAACGCTCCATTAATAAATTTTGGTTTACTTACAAAATAGAAAAGAATTATCGGATTTCCATTATCGATTTCCTTATTTACTTTAATAAATTTTCATACTTGTATAACGGTATAATTAATATTTCGTCTTTCGTAAAGTATATGTAGGTTAATATCAATTTCTTTTTTTCTCCTATATGAATAGAAGTGATTCTTTTTTTTATCATAATATAAAAAGGAATATAGCACACACTTGTCGGACAACGATTTTCTGTTCCAGTTTTTCTTTGGAACGCTATATCAAGGACTGTAATTCGAACGGCTTAAACGGCAGGCAAAATCTCTGACGCCGGTCGGCTCCACGTTACCGAATAATTATACATGCTTTTTGCGTCACGAGAACTCATTTCTAACACGTGAATGATGCTCGACATTGATATGCGTAGGGTTCATTTGCTTCTGCAAAACACTAAAAATACACGACAAGGTTTGAAGTGAAGCCAAGTCATATCACAGTTACCATGCGGAATATATTAATATTTAAATTTATATATTTATAGAAGCTGTATTGTTTTCTCGGAACACTGTAAATTTACCTGATACATCAGTGCAAAATTGCATTTTCCACGAGTCAAATACTTGGCATTGATACAAATTGTAAGAAACGTTTAACAAATACCTGGAATATCTTCTTTTTTCTTTGTTACTTTGTACAATTTTTATGCTTATATCCATTCATAAATAGACACGTTTCCAAGATTACCAAAATAATAAAAAAAAATTAAACGGGTTAGAATTGACGAGCATCGCTGAAGGCAAAGTTTGAACATAAATTTAAACATAAAACGACGAGATTGAACAAAGCTCAACGATATTGGAAACTCTATAGCAGAGATATTTTTATTATATCGATATCATTGTAAAAGAACATTAAAGTCGGAACTTATATTACATGGATTAACGTAAAACTCAAAAATTACTATACAGACGTTTATGTTTATTCGGAAAAATTAGTTTGAACAATTTTTATTCTTAAAAATGAGTTATCGTACAGACTACCTTTAATAACTTGATCATGCAAACATTTGCCTTTATATCCTAATGTTGTACTTTATTTATTAAATTTATTTAACCAGCTATTTATTTAAAATATAAACCCGTTAAAATTCCTAGGTTCCTCTTTAGTCCATTATAACGTACTTTGTATACGATGGAGATCGTTATAGAGTGTGGAGTAGGACGAACGATATTAAAATTCAGCATTTTGCAACGCGTCGAGATGTAACTATTTTGTAAATGATTGCGACTCCACGATACATACCAGGTGGTGTACAATAGGGGCCGGAAACGAGGTTCAGAATCTCGAATACTGGCCAGGCGAAGATGCAAATGAATTTGAGGTACAAATCACGCCTATCGATTTGCGATCGATAAATTAGACTTGCCTCGATGCATGACTACAATTGAAACTAAAGAGTGTCCGGATTCGATTAACCTTTTGATAGAATTTCAAATTGTCCTGTTTGTCAATGCAAGGGAACCAATTGCTTTCCTTCTTCCATGGAATCTAACGATCGTTCTGCTTTTAAGAAACATAGGTTCGTTTAAAGAGGAAAGATCAATAAAATGTAGATTAAAAACAAAAGTAGAAAATATAAATTAGTAGCGTGAAAATGTAAATTGCTTATTTACTTACGATTATATCAGAATGATAGAGTTCCATTCGCGTGATTGTAACAAGCCAACCAACAAATTTATGGATACTTCTGAAACTATTATTACATAGAATTTCATTAATTTACTACAATGTCATTTGGAATGAATAATTTATACTTACAAGTTAATTTAAATTTTGTATATTATATTATTAATATTGAAATATTTACTCTGGTACAGTTAATTACAGCGTCTAGGTAAATTGGTAATGCTATAACTTGATTAAATTGAATTTCTTGTAAGTAAAGAACATAATTATTGTTATACGTGATATATAATCAGATGTCTCAGATTACCTGTAATAAGTCCCGAATATCGTAGTTGATATATTTTACAATTTCTCGAATTGAGATTGCTGTTATTACCTCTTATACGTCTATCACAAATTTTATGAACACTACTTATTTTATTTTATTTATATTGTGAAATTGATATTTTAATATTCTATACCTTTTTTCGTGTTTATCGTAGTTTGATAATATAACTGTACGAAAGTTATCTAGATGATAATCTTCAAATTTATAGGTCCCTCAGCATAGGAGGAAAACAAGTGGAAACGATTGAACGTGCCCGGGATGGAACAGCCTGCGCTTATAGTGCTTATTATAGCACGAAGGGCATACCGGCAAGCGCTCGTGGTCATCGTGAAGAATTGTCGATAGCAATGCGTGTATTGGGTTCCGGTTATCTCACTACTTGCCTGCAAATCAAATATTACCGCCAGGATGGTCAGAGCCATTGTGAATGGGGTGCTAGGTTACACTGTATCGAATTGGACTGTTCAAGCGTAGAAGGTAGATTAGTTACAGTAGATCGGGAAACTTACAGAAAACTTGGCATAGAATCCTAGCAGTCGGTAGGTGTTAATGTTATAAAAGCCATTACATAGCGAAAGCGGCTAATATCTGTTTCTTATTATAAGAATATAACGATATATATCTCTTATTGATTTTGATTGGCTTATTTTCGATTGAAATTAAGATTATTCGTTGACCAATGAAATGAGTCAGGATGCATATGGCGGGCATTTGTTCAGAATTTGAACGATGAAAAATATAATTACATATGAGCTATATTTTTTTATAGTATGTAAAGCATGTCAAGTTCTCGGCATGAAAACATAATAAAAAAGAAAGGATATTTTCCACAATTTCTGTGGCACTAAATAGAGTAAAAAGTGAAAAACAATCGTCTTTCTGTAAAATATCAATCAGTCTTTATTATAAAGAAACAGTAAGAGAATACCTGCTAACGAGGAGAAGAACATTGTAATGATTCTTTTTGGTTCCTTAACGATATGAAATTATAAATCTATAATTATTAAACGGTGAACCTGTTTCATTAATATAATTAAAGTGTAATTTCATTACTCTATTTTTCTATATCAAAAAACGTATTTGTATATACATACATATATCAGAAATATACACGTGAAAAATATGATAATAAAATTATAAATATATAATATGATTGTTGTAAATTGATATAGAAAATAGAATTCGTATTATAAATACAAATGTATTTTACTTAACGTGAATATGAAACAATATTCCAAAATTCTGTAAAATGTGTTGTTCAAGAAGCCATGTTTAACGAAACATAATCGTTAAGGAATCGATTAGGATAATATTCATTCGACACTCGAAAGTTGTATGTAGATATCTAGTCTACTGACAGTTTAAAAATACTATCGATACCAAATCTACTTGTAATATTTTTATAATATAAATAACGTTCAGGATTAAGAAATTAATTAGGAATTACTCATCTAATAATGGAAAAATTGCAAATTAAAGTAAGTAAATTTAAAGACTCTCACTATGCTAACATATTACACCTGTATACAAAAAACATATATATATAAAATATACAAATCCTTAGCGTAGATATTATATATAAAAACATAAAAAAGCGTTACTTAAACATATTGAGATTTGCAACAATAAAATTATAAATGATAAACCGTTCGAATATAAATTTATTATTCAATATATTATTGCAAATGTATAAAAACATGCATAAATCAAATAAAAATATGTATACTGTTATATTACTGTTAATATGAGCGAAAGTTTACATAATTGATGAATTATATCAATTGCTTGCAAATCATATAAAAAGATTGTAATTTATTTTTCAAATTTATCTTCTTTTATTTGCCGACTGTATTTTATTATAAAAAAGAATTGTATGCAATTTAATGTACTTGAACATAAAATTTATATACGTACAATAGCACATCATGGTTAATGTCGTGCCGTTCAAGGCATGTTGAACTATTAATATTACTACATAATTACCGTCACAATCATTATATTTATACCTGTTGAGTTCCACCAAACTTACTGTGTATTTAACACCTCGATATTTTATTTAAAAAAGTTTCAGACATGTTCCTTTCAAGAAAGTGATGGATCAAAATTATTAAAATCATAAAAAATATATTCTTTTATATGTAATTTTTTATAATTGTTATTGTTTATAATTTATATAGTTTTATTATCATCATGTAACTATTATTTTAATAATTATTATAAAGATATTCATATTTATACTATATTAAAATAATCGCATCATTGATAATAATATATAGCTAAATTTTTCGCACGCTATTAAATGAATCATTATGTAAATATTACATATTATCAATTCAGATATTTATTAAAAAAAAACAAACAAATTACATTTTTGATTATAAAAACTTATTATTTATGAATAGTAATTTGCAAATAATATACATATATATACATAACCTATATATATATATAACCTTCATAAATAGGTATATATGTATACAAATGTATGTCATTACATCATAACTTTTTCTAAATTATAACACTAATTCATTGAAAATTATGGCAATTACCGAAAATGACCAAACAGTGCCTCTTTACGTAAATGTAAACACAAATTGTTCCTATTCTTTATTCACATAATTAGTTACTTATTTAATAATATTGGTATCTGTATAATTTACAATCGACTGAAATAAATTATTTAATCCTTCAATAATCTTTTTAATATTTTTTAATTATAAAACATGTTGAACACCCAAAAACAGATTATAATTCAAATATGTAAAAATTAAATTTTTAATACATTATATTGCTATATGTGTTGAAAATTGTTATGTGTACTTTTTAAATTTAAATTAGTAATAATTATTAATTACAATGAAGTTTATTATAACACTAATAATGAACAATTCAAAATACAATTATACATAAATTTTAAAAGGTGGGTGATTTATAATTTAATAAAAGAGCCATTAAGCCTTTGTCAGATATTTCTTTTAACTGAGTTTTGATTCGTATTGCTAATTTGTGTGTTTGTTTCAAAAACATAGCAGAATGATGCAATGCAATTGTATAAGGAATAGGGCACCAATCTTGTTTGACAATTCCTCTAACAAGGGCTGTTATGTAACTTTCTATTAAAGATGTATCATCCTCAAGTGGATATAAATATTCTCTTAATGGAATAACTGATTGTTCCAATGGTAATCTGACATATCGAAGCAAGTCTACATGTTCCGACCATAATAGTTTTCTATAGTGAACATTGTGTCTTTGTGCAATTGGTACCATTAAAGTCATAGAAAAACCATAATCACCATAGGATGTTGAACAAAAATGTTCGCACATCGCAGTAAATAAATCCGTAAATGAAGTAAGTCCTGGTAAATCTATTGTAAAATTGAGTTTTTTGTAATTATCTTTTAATAAAATTGTAATGGCTCTAGTAAGTAAAACAGACACATCGTTATTTAAATATAACGTGTCACACAAGTAAACAAGTACTAATCTACTAAATCTTAAACTTTGTGACAATTTTTCAACCAGATTTGGTAGTATTAATTCTAAACTTAGTACAGCTAAGATAACAATTTTATCATTATCATTGCATGCATTATTATTTCTGCATTTTGTATAAATGTGTACAATAGGCAAATAAAGCCAATCTTTAGGCATTGCTGCTTGATCCCATGTACTATTTAATGCTACATATCGTTCATACAAATCATACACATCGCGATTTAAATTTAGTTTAATATCTTTAATATTTGAATTCAAATTTAATTTTTCTACTTCATTCGTTACTATTTCCAAATTTAATTTCTCTTTTGATAGTGCAAATCTAAACATATTTTTTACATCAAAAGGACAGTCGGCTGGTAAAGATGATACAAGTTTAACAGCAACTTTCCAAATAATATTTACCATCTTATTATCCAATTTATCTCCAACAAAGGAAGTTGCATTTACTAGAGCAACCAAAAAAAATAATTCAGATCTCGTATACCATGATCTTTCTAAATACCAGTCTATTGTTTCTAATCTTTCTAAATATCTATAAACTTGTGGATGACTGAGCACTGCCTGAATCTCTTCTATAAAAGAATGATTGATGAATACATTTAAAACTATTGCAAGAAAAGGCATACAAGAATGTTGAGATACTGCAGGTTGTAATTGTCCATCATTAGCTAATACACCCAAATGAGGTAATGCTGAAGGTTCACGTTCAGTAACTAAAGAACAGTTACTTAACAAGTTCGAAGTAGAGCTGTAAAAATTAAATCGTTAAAATTCTTTTTGACAAAATTTTGAAAATGCTTAACTTCTACTTACTTGAGTTTAGAAAATACTTGTGATCGAGATATTTTCAATGTTTTAATTACAGTAATATCATTAACTGCTAATAACGTTTCAGCGATAAGTTTTGTATTACCCCACTATAAAAATATTTTTTATAATATATTGTATATATTTATGTTCATGTATTTGTAATGTAACATATTTTTATTTAACGTACCGTAACATTATTTAAAGAAAGTAATTGTATACTCCATTTAGTAAGCAAGACTGATATATTTTCTTTTAAAGGTGTCAAACAACTTGCAACTGCAATTAAGGCAGCTGCGTATTCACAAGATAATTCTGATGCACTTTGAATATCATGATTACTCAACAGGAGTTGTAATTGTGATATAAGAATTAACTGTGCTCCAGATAAACTATCCAAAGCTTCTTTATGCAATAATAATGTTTTCCACAATCGTAAACTTTCAATACTGAGATTAAAACTTGCTTTCCTATAAAAAAAAAAACATAATTTATATATGTTATATACCTTATAAAAAACTTTTTATTTATATAAAATTATAAAGTGAAATATTACCCAGCATCACAACTGATGTATAATATAATGCGCTGTACAATCTTAAGGTAATTTAATCTTTGAGCAACAGATTTTCCGCCATAACAAAGTAAAATGCGGCAAAATCTAAGTGCAGCAACCACCGGGACACCATAAACATTATTTATGACATCTGCCATTGCTATGACATATATCAAGTTAGTAATTTATCAGCAATATTAAATTTAAATATAAAATATTTTAGTATCTGAAATAAATGCACCTAATGCATCTGTGGATAATGGCATGAAGTTCTCAATTATTGTCTCCAATAAATATGGAGTATTTGTAATTTTTAAAGCAGTAATAGGCGAATGTCGTGTGAGTCTAATTAAAATTTCTAATGCATGAACTACAGCAACTGGTGGGGGTCGCATTTCACTTAAAATATACCTGTGAATAATTTCAATTAATTTTTTCAGTCAAATTTTTCACTGTAATTACAAGTTTATTTATTTAAAAATGACATTAGTAAACATACCTAATTCTTAACAGTATATCAGTTCTTAACAAGGCAGCAACTGCATCTAGTTGTGCTAATTCATGATCTTTTAAAATACTTATATCATCAACATCAGTTTTTGGTGTTGCTAAAACAGGTTCTTTGTAATTTTGGAAACCATATAATCTATCCAAGCAAACTTCATCCTCTTCACTATATAAAAAAGCTCTAAGTGCTTGTAAAGTTGCTGTGAGTACAGCTATTGATGTATCATCCAAAGAAAATCTTAGCAGTAATAAAAGATTCCTTTGACTTAGAGCAATCAAGGGTGCAGGTTCTAATATTTTATCGTACCAGCCCCTACGACTTTTTTCTATAATATTAGCTAATGTTGTAAGAGCTGTACAGCGTTGTTGTTGAGCCGATGATCGACTTAACTGTAATAATTCTTGTAAAGAATAACCAGGACGTTCAGGTTCTTCTCCGTGATGATGGAGGCCTTTTTCAATAGGTAAATTGTCGTCTTTATACGCTAATAATACACCTATTAAAAGAATATAAAAAATTTAATATACCTTTTCATATTTCTAATATATTTTTTATTTTTGTTATATACTAGTATTTGAAAATTACCATTGAAATCAAAACGAGCATTATATGGTTCATCTGGAATAGGATCATTTTCTTTATTTAACTCTATATCTTCCATCCATTTTAATTTTTCAGATTCAAGAGAATCCATATGTACCCAACCTTTTTCTCTTGCTTGTTCCATTAATTCTTTGGAAAGCTCTGGTATATTCTGTTCAAGTTCATCTACTTGCATTGGTATAATATTACTATTTTTGAGTAGATCTTCATTATGATTACTGGAAACTTCTTTTACAGTTAGTTTTTCTACATTCAGAGATTTTACATTTTGATCATGGACTTCAACATTCAATTTTTTATTGTTTTCTGGAGCTTTATTTACTTTCTGTTTTTTTATTATTTTATCTTTTAAAAACTGTATTAGTTCTGGCTTTAGAGTCATTTCAAGTTTAGTTTTTTCTTTAAGTATATCCTCTTGACTCATATGACTTAATCGTTCTAAATTTTCTTTATGTATATCATCTGCCCATGGTCCTTCTACAATAACACTACTATCAATAATAGTTTCAGATTTAGAATTTTGAGATCTTTCTATTTTATTTGTAACATAGTTTTTTGGAGAAATTTGTTGGTAAAATAAACTTTGATTTTTATCATTTTTCTGGAAAAGAGATAAAAAAATTTGAATTTATATAATTTTGAAATATTTTTATTATACATTTTATTACAATAAAAGATAAATACCATGTGTGTAGAAATGAAAACTTCAGGAAAACCTGTATTGGAACATAACACTTTTTTATTAAGTGGATAACTGTGTGTTTCATACTTTTTTTCTACAATATTTCCTAATATTACTCTTGAAGGTGCTATTGGTATACTCTGAACAGAATCCTGTAGTTCAATTTTTTCTTTTGTTGCAGGATTTATAACATCTCCACTACTTTGAGAAGTAAAAATCCTGTTCTTTATTTGCAAATCTTTCAATTGAGAAAATTTGGATCTAACTTTACCAGAACTTGTTTGACAGTTAGTAGCTGTAGCAGATGTAATATTTAAAGATTTTGCATTTTGTTTTAAGTTAATTACTTTAGCCGATGGTTGTTGTTTATTCTTCAGAAATTCGTCTTGCATACGAAACAATTCTTCCTCATTATCGGATGGTTTAGGTCGTTTTAAAATTGGACTTTCATCCATTGTTTTAGAATTGGTTTTAAAACTACAAAAAATTTAATTCTTCTATTGAAATATTTTATTATCAAATATTTTTAAGTTATATAAATGAATATAAACATCACTGATAATTTTGTTAATTACAATATTTATTTTTTACTACTAACTCTATATATTGTTAGTTCATTTCGTTTTCTCCTTTCTGACAAAATAAAAGATAAATATATCCTAAAGAAGAAAATTCATTCACTTAGATAACCTATAAACGCGAGGTATGATGAACACAAACATCCACGAAATGATGCAATTGTGTTACTCTCATGACCATACATGTGAATCAGCTCGTATGTTATTTATGCATTTTCAATATAGTCATAATTTTGTCCGTAGATAGTAACTATTTTTAAAACATAAGCTTTTTTAAATTGTATTGTAATTTGAAATTATAATTATGGTCATTACTATAATACAAACTTCATTTTTATAATGGAAAACTTTGGTATTATTTATTTCATTTGTAAACGATAGGACACTTTATTAATAATGAATACTAAATTACTTAACTTCATTATGACAAAATAAAGTTATTTAATGTAATAATTTAACATTCATGGACGGTTACTATTTATTACTTTCTATTGTTATTCAAAATATTTTTAGGACACTGTATTTTTTGCACATTCTTCAATAGTATTTTTATCTAACATAATTTTATCCTACATTATTTATATTCCAAGTTTTATTGACTTCTATTATTGTTAATTGTTTATTTTAATGTTTAAAATCTTTCACAAATGTTATTTTTTTTTCGTATTTTTCCACATTTATGCTTTAGGAAACAAGCAAAAAATACAACGTAGAAGGAATACTTATGATGATTTTCATATAGATACTTATGTTGAAATAAACCTTATAATTACAATTAAAATTATAGAACGTTTATTCTAGAAATTTTTTAGCTTAATGCTAAAACATCTGATTCTATACACCTATTCTTTTTTTCTTATTTTTATATAAATATATAATACGTATACGTTTCATGATTTTATTGTTGGATATGTAGGAGCAGCATAGTACTATCCAAAATGATTAATATCTAAAGTACATGTGAATAATCAAGAGAAACGCGATGAATGTTAATATATATATGTGTATATATATATATGTATATATATATATATATATTGTTATTATTAATATTTCGGTCACAATACAAAGTTTCTGAACACAAAAAATTCAAATAATTATCTTATGGAAACATTAAAAATTGTGTTAAATTGTTTCTTTTAAGATGTTAAGATAAAAATAAATTTATTTTTTTTTTAATTCGCTTGCAAATAGCATTATAATTTTTCATTTAAAAAAATGTATTTTATACTTTCTTTTATATTAACTCATTGACTTATCATGATGAAATTAATCTTATTTTGTTTATAATTATTATGTATTTATATCAATTGTAGTAAATTATATCTTTTTATTTATAAAATAATGGTAAGTCAGTGAGTTAATAAAGATAAGAAAATAAAACTTACAAACAAATCAATGAAAAATTATCAAACCTAATATTAAAGAGTAAGGATCTCGGACGCTCGAGATTCTAACAAACGTTCCATTGAACTAACATCTTTACACCATCCATCAAGTCGTTGAACCATTCCAGCTATTTGTGTACGATCTAATACCCGAGGCTGTACCCATGTCATGTTTACTGTCCCTGCTACTTGATCAATAGCACCACGAACTAAACCTTGAGCTAAAGCTTTCATTACTAATAATTCTACCTCACCTAGAGGCAAACGAGTTTCTTGAGAAATTTCCGCAAACGTTAATTGTCTATAATAAAAAAAAATAATTTAATATAGACTGTTTTACAATATCTAGTTCCTTAATATATTTAGAATAAAAAACACACACACCTGTTATTAGCTTGCCGTTTGAAAGTCATTTCCATAAGACATAGAAGAGATATCTTTTGTCTTAACTTTAATTCCTGTGCAGCTAAATCAGCAACTTTGCTCCATTGTGGCTTTAATTTTTCAAGAGCAACAATATCACCAGCATTGAAAGCTTGTAATAAATCAACTAACCAAGAGTTTGGTGTACTTTTCAAGGACTGTAAAACTGGATGAGCTAGTAATTCTCCAAGATTATATACACCTTCACCTAATAGTGCAGCTAATCCAAGGAAGAATGCATGCTGTTCTTGTTCTTGTCTACTTAAGCTATTTAAATCAATACAACCCAAGTATCTGAAATATAAAAACCAGCTCAAATGTATTAATGAATTATGATTATTCTCTGTTGTTAAAGATTTAATAACTATAACAATACCTTAAAGCAGTACGATAATACTCAGCATGTTTTCCTTGAAGACGATAAAGGCGACTGGCTAATAAATAAAATCTACCATGAACTGTTGTAACACCATCAGCATTATCTAACATAGCTTCTACTTCCTCTATAATTTGTTTTGCTTGTTCTTGGTTATTTAATTTTTCAAGCAAAATCTGTCCTGTAAGGACTTTACACAAGGCAACAGCTTCATTACAGCTTTTAACTTTAGATTCTGTTTTTTCCAAAAATTTAATTGCTCCATTTTTATCTTGAAATTGTTGTATTACATGTGCTAATATTTCTACCAATGATAAAGGATTTATCCTAAACATAAGAAAATTTTGTATAATCATAATAATACATCGATGATTTTAATCGTCATATAAGAGAATAAGTGAGGTTATGAATTAACATTTCGAAAAAATATATATACTGTGCTTACTTATTTTCAAATGTAGATAAAAAGTTTACGTATAACTGTACTAATTTATCTTCTTTCTGCAACGCTGGATTTTTGACAAATGTTTCTAACTTGAGTGTTAACTGATGCCAAAGCCTGCAAGTCACCGGACAATGAAGTCCAAATAAATTTTGTTTACTAAAATATGTATGTAATATAAAATATTTTACAAAAAATACTTTTTATTATATAATTCTTCGAGTTGCGCCCATTCTGCAGCCAATTCCTTGTCTGCAATATTTTGATTTTGACTCAAATATGTATTAACATCTTTTGGTGCCACAGATACCGCCATCTTTAATAACAATGACTAAAGTCGAATCAGCATAATGAATTAAGTTGATACAAAATTTATTCTAAAAAAAAAAGAAACATTTTATTACTATTTTATTTTATTACTTTTATTACTATTATTATTAAAGTTTATTTTTATAGTATTTAAAAATATAAAATTTGTTTACGAAAAAAAAAAATTTATTATTCTCCATGATTAGAAAATAGAAAAAGAATGAATACAAATAGCATGCAGATTTATTATTTCGAAAAACTATATAAAGTTTAATACTTCTTGTTAATCAAATTCGTATTTGTTTAGTTTTGTTGCTACTTATTTCCTAGTGATATAATATATAATTTATATTATAACTATATATTAAAATTTTCGTTAAAATATTCAAATATAGTTGTATTATATATGTTTGTACACAAATAATTGTTATTTATGCATGAATGATTAATTTAAAATATTACTTTCTAGTAATAATATCAAATTATACAATAATATTGCGCAGTAAAGCAATAAGAATAGAATATCAAAAATTATTATCAAAATAATAAAATATAATATGTAGGGGAAATAATTAATATTGAATTATTTGATTTATTCGAAATATAACAGAATATATTCTTTTAAATATAGATTCTCTGTTCTTTTATTCGATATCTAATATTTGATATAAAATTCGAAAATCATATTTATCAAAGAATATGAATCAACATAAGGAATGATACGTATAGCGTAGTTAAATGTATACAGTATTATGCAAAAATGAAAAGATGATGCATGGAAAAATGTAAACCTGATTGGTCACTGTTTAATACCAGGGCCGATTAAGACTTTTAAAGGCCCTAAAGGGTTAAAAGATTTTGATAGTCTTTTATACATCAAACTTCCTCCGATGTAATATTTTCTTTCACCTTTTTGTCATGTCCTTTTTTTTTTTTTGTTTCGTATGTATACAAACATTTAGTAATATTACTGCTGTGTGTACATACAAGATTTAAAAAATTAGAGAATTTTTATGATACCTCCATTTTCCAATGTTTTAAATACGTATTTAATTTGCTTATTGGCTAATCTAGTACTATGTAATAGGTTTAATTTTTCAAATATAATTATAAATATCGAATACCTGAATTTTTGTTACTATGCAAAAGTATAATATTTGCAAATTATATTACATGACAAAAAGAGTGAACAAAATATATCGATACCAATCGGAATAGATAGATAAAAACGATATAATACGTTAGTGTAGACAAAGAATAATTCTTAACCATTAACATAACACAAAGTGAGCCGATTTAGTTATTCTAATACTATTCTATCGTATATGTAATATGTATCGTCAAAAATCTAAGAGTAGGGATTTCATAAACATTAAACTGATAATTCATGTTTAATAGTAATAGCAATAGTTTTATCTTCTATCAATAGAATATAATTGAATTATATCTTGTATATTATTTGTGATTAATATAATTATATATCAGTATTTAAGGTATGCAAGTGATTTCAATGATAATTATTTTGCTATTCTCACTTAATCTTCATGAAGCTATTCCTTTACAATCTTCATTTTCTCCTGTTATTGTTATGGCAGACTATAACAAAGAATATAAACATGTCATAAATTCTGATGTTGTATATATGTTTTTATACAATGTTACAAATGTAAGTATAAACATCTTTATACAAATTAATGTCATAATATTTTATTATATATTTTATACATTATATAATCTTGTGTTGCTTTCAGATAAGTTTAATGGAAACAGTAAGAATAAATGTTGAAAGCAATGCTAGTAACGATGAACCTCTTATAGTGTTTGTTCATGGAAATAAAGAAACCTTATCATGGCAAATCCCTCTTGTAGTTAAGAGTAGACATTTTGATAATTTAATGTATAACAAAACAAGTCGAACTATATGTCCAACCAAATATAAACATAAAACAGTAAAAGATGAAAAACTTATTACTGTTACTTTATCCACTGCTAATATTCAAAATATTTTATTCAAGCTTAATATGACAATAGAGAATCATTTTAATTTAAAGTATGTATTTTTTATATATTGTAATAAAATTAAAATAATGAAATAAATACGAAGAGACAATTACAATGAAGATAGAGGAATGTTAATCATTTTTTTTGTTTTGATCTTTTTTCAGCCTTGGAGAAAACAGATCAATAGAAATTTCACCATCTCAACCTGTTTATTACGGTTACACTTTCTCAGAAGAAATAGAAAGTTTTGTAATTGTTCATGTTAAGTCTAGTAGCGATATCTGTATGATACTTTCAATACAAAATATGTCAGTAAGTTTAAATTTTTATAATTACTAAATTAACATATTATTATCAATTTTTAAATATCTTTTTTAGTGTCCTGCATTTGATTTAGATGACTCTATTGAATTTTCTGGTTTTTGGCAAACTGTGAATCGACAGGGTGGTATACTTGTACCAGTAAATATTTTTATTGATATAATGATAATACGACTTCTAATATATTTATTATATTAGAAATAAAATAAGAGAGAAGCTGATATTTGTTATTAACACTACAACTATCATATCAAAATATGTAACTGCTTTTGGCAATATTAATGTTGATTTTTATTGAAATAGAAATGTAGTTATATATATCAAATTATTTTCAATATAACACTTTAATTATTATTATTTAATATATACAATACTTAAGCACACATTATGATTCGGTAGTTGTAATGTTTAGTTTCTTTGAAAACAGAATTGAAGTTGCATTAATATGTTTTAGAGAGAAAAATACCCTTTGGGCTTCTTCGTAGTACTTACAGTAAAAACTGATGATACAGATTGTTATGGAGTTCCTTTTATGAATCCTCTACGAGTTAAGCATGTGATATTAACAATAAAAGCTAGTATTACCAAACGAGACTATATTATTGCTTCAGGATTAGTGGTACTTGTTATTTTTAGTTTTTGCGTTATCTATGCTGTAAGCATTGTGGTATCAAAAATTAAAGAAGGTAGAGAAATTAAACAATTATTATATGATCAGTCAGAGCATATTGATGCACCTATTCCAAGTTCTTCAACAGTAGAAGAGGTAAAATAATACATTAATTATGTAATAAAAGAAATTGGAAAATCTTTTGATTAAATACATTAATTACATTGCAGATTGCTCCACAACAATCCATATCTATAGATGAAGATTCTTCGCTAGATGAAGATGATATTGATGTAATGGAAGATGCTTTTTCTGATAAGGAAGTTATACGAACAAAACGTGTACTTTCGGTTTGTGATTTAGCTCGTAAAGATCCAAAAATTCTTAGGCATAAATCTCGATTATATTTCTATTACTTGATAACAATTACTATTTTCTATACTTTACCTGCTATACAATTAGTGTTTACGTATCAGTATATACTTGATATTACTGGTGATGGAGATAACTGTTATTATAATTTTTTATGTGCTCATCCAATTGGAGCACTATCAGATGTCAATCATGTATTTTCAAATATTGGATACATTGTATTGGGTCTTTTGTTTTTATTTTTAACATATTGTCGAGAACACAATGAATTTGAAAGAGAAAAAAATAAATGTTATGGTATACCACAACATTATGGATTATTTTATGCAATGGGCACTGCGCTTGTTATGGAGGGGATACTCTCAGGATGTTATCATATATGTCCAAATCGAAGTAATTTTCAATTTGGTAAGAAAAAAATGAATTTGTATTGGAATGTTTTAACTTCTTTTTATGTTATTAAGACAAAGATTATATCATTTATTTAGATACGAGTTTTATGTACATCATAACTGTGTTATGTATGATTAAGATTTATCAAACTCGTCACCCGGATATAAATGCTCGAGCATCAGTTACATTTGGAATTTTGGCATTGATTATCTTCATAGGATTGATAGGAGAGCAGAGTACTTCAATATACTTTTGGATTACTTTTACGATCATATATCTTTTAACTTGTCTATATATGACCATTCAAATTTACTATATGGGACGATGGAAATGTAAACAAGTGGTAGTAAAAGTAATACAGGTATCTTTACGTATTTAAATTTGATATTCTAATTAATGATGTTCATCTAGTTAATTTTGTTAGGCACAATTTATTACTAATTTCATAATTTTTTAGTCTTATAAACATGACGCTCGTTCTGGAATTAGACATTTGTTTCAACCTTTGTACCTGGGACGCTTTCTAATGCTTGTTGTAGCAAATTTATGTAACGGTGTTCTCGCAGTATTTGCGAATATGTTTCACATACACAATTTTCAAACATTTTTGTTAATTATATTATTGTCCAATTTAGTTTTATATATTATTTTTTATATTATTATGAAGGTATGTACATATACATGAATAATTATATTTATATAGTTTATCTATATATTATTAATTAATCTATTTTGTAATATTTCAGATCTTTCATAAAGAACGAGTTCTACTTCGACCATTGATTTATATTCTTTTATCATTTGTGTCTTGGAGTGCTGCTTTATATTTTTTTATAAACAAAACTATTTCATGGGAGTATACGCCAGCACAATCGCGTACATATAATAAACCCTGCAACCTCCTAGACTTTTTTGACAACCATGACATTTGGCATTTCCTGTCTGCTATAGCGCTATTTTTTTCCTTTATGGTACTGCTTACCCTAGATGATGATTTAATTGATGTACATCGAAGTCAGATACCAGTCTTTTAAAGACAATGACACGAATGAACGGAGTATTCCGAATTTCTTTTTTATGTTTCTAACGATATGACTGCTTGTAATATACATTTGACCTTGATATCGATGAATTAAAAATAGTATAAAATATATATGTATGTATAAATGTCATTTAGCAACTATTCCTTATTAAATGCCTTATTTCCTTTAAACATTCAAAATCATAAAATTTTGTATGATCTATCCCTTTATACGTATTAAATTGTTCCTAAAAAGCACAGAATTTTTTATAGTTTGTACCATGATCGAAAATATAGTACTTAATACCTTAAAATTATTTATCGATCTTTTTTATCGACGAAAATGGAAAATATTGATGTACATATTAGTCGTTCGGTAAAACAAAACACAACGAACATTCTTTTTCCTAAAAAATGATGCATATATATATATACACATATATTACACACATATATTACACATACATATATACATACATACATGCACATATATATAATGTATGTATGCATGTACATATATATATATACACACGCGCGCGTGGATACACGCACGCGACACACACACGCACACATCACACGCGCGCGCATATATACACATACAGGGTGAGTCTCGTAACATGACGATTTCAAATAACTCATAAAATATTTGTTCTATAAAAAAATATTTCATATAGATGGTTTCCAAGGGAACGTATAATAGTCTAATCAATTTTATGTTATTTTGCTTCTTTATCAAGATATGAAGGTCACCTTCAATTTTTTAGACGAAACAGTTAACATTTCTTCCCGAATTCGGATGAAACGTTGAATTCTACATAGAAAGATATTACTCCAAATCGGGTCTAAAATACATAGTTCCTGAGATATTAGCAAAATAAATTTTATTTTAAGCGATGTTCAAATTGCTGCTCGTTACAATTAATTCAAGTACGTAATTTTTTCATCGGTAAGCGAGAAACCTTCTCAAGAGTTTCTACTGTTATTGTAGAACATGTACGATTAATATTTTCTACTGTCATTAAAGGCTCGCGATAAACTTCGTTTTTCTTCATAATCGAGCGGTGTTAAATCTAGCGAGCGAGCTGGCCAAACAATGATATTACTACCATGTCCGATCCAACGGTTAGGATACGTTCTTATTTTACATACTATATGTCACCCTGGAAACCATGTAACATCTATACGAAACATTATTTCGTACAACAAATATTTTATGAATTATTTGAGGTCGTTATATTACGAGGCTCAACCTGTATACACACACACACACACATGTATATACATGTAATATAATTTCTATATTCATGAATACACTTATTATAAACAAAGGGCACACTTCGCCACGGTTTAGGAGATGGCAGTGATACTGTCTGACACTCGATAGCATCACCGTTGAACTTGTATAAGACACAAGTTCGTTTACTTTCTATCAAGTAACGCTATCGATAGAAACAATTATTAATCTTCCAAAAATTATACTACTCCCGTACAATTTGCTATTAACAAGAATAACGAATGTCTGTACAATTAATTCTAATATAACTACATACACCAGGTACGCAGATAGACAAGAGATTTTTTTTCAATTTCAAGAAACATTAGGACGAAGCACTTGAATCATTGTGGTGTACTTGTGTGGTCGTTTCTATCTGTGATAAAGTTCTTTGCAATTCCGCACGTTCTGCTGGCTGTAGTCTGTGTGCAATTTCTAAAATTGCATTCAATCTCACTTCTGGGCAAGCTTCAAGAGCTTCTTTTATTCGAGAAACAACTGCGTCTTGTTTTACACAAGTGATGTTACGCGAAACAACACTATTTTCATCTTTATGTTGACTTTCTAACCAATTCGTTGCAGCTTCATCTTGATCCCACAAATAAGATTCCGTGGCACCTTTATCTTCTATAAACCATCGACGCAACATTGCACCCACTTGTCTAACATCTAAATTCTGTTGAGTTGAAAGAATTTCCTTCTTTATTTCATCCTCCAAAAGTCTTCTTCTAAGTCGCCAATAAAGTAGTTTGCGCGCTTTTCGCCATGGAATAATATCGTGAATGGTATTTTTTTCGAACATCCTTTCTGGTGTGTCATGAAGATCCGCGAAGTGAACAGCAACTTGGCGATACATAGGTTCTAAAGCTTGCTCTCTCTTACGTATTTGACTCTCGATTTCTGCTCGTTCTTCAGTTGAATTTGTACTAGATAAGTTTTCCTAAAACAATGATTAATTTCATGTGTTAGTAAATATACAATATATAGCCTATCATTTATAGAAGATAAATAAAATTAATTTTTATGATGATAACAGAGAATACTTACTTTAAGTTTCTGAATCACTATATCAACCCTGTGCATGGCCTTAATTATGTCTTTAGTTCTAAACTTTATTTCTACTATTGCACCAGCTTCTAGAACTCCACCTCTACTTGTATTGTCAGCAAACATTTCCATATAGCGAGGATTTATCATTGGGTCAACAACAGCCCAAGCACCACCTCTTAACTCTCCATTTGGTGGAATATATACAAATATTGGCTTGGTATATTCTCTTAATCCGTCCACAATGTAAGCACCGAATTTGATAATTTGCTCGTACATATCTATACACGACATATCGTTAGTAATTAATCCAAAAAGTAATAAATGTAAAGTTTTCATAATTATTTAAAATTGATAAAAACCTTTCATTCCACCAGAAAATCCTCTCCAATTAGCGAAAATAAAAAGTGGAAGTTCTTCTTTTCCAAAATCTTTAATAGCTTGAGCAGTTTTATACGCACTATCAGGAAACCATACTTGTCCTGCTTGAGATATCGTTTTAGCTTCTGAATCAAAATTAGCCGGATCAGCAGGTAAATGCAATTCAACAGTCCTTGTTTCTACTGCAATGACACCACAAGGAATTCCACCTAATCTAGCCCGTCCTGTTACTACAGTTTGAGCCCAAGGTCTCATTATTTCCTATAAATAATATTAATAGTTAGGAAATCTTAGCTTTTATTTATTCAAACTAAATTGTTAAGTACATAATATTTATAGATAATATTAGTATAAAATAAGATATACCTGCCAAGAGCCACGATCAAAGAATCCACTATCCCAGTAATTTGTACCATCTTGTATTTTACCTTCAAGCATTAATCTTGGGTCATAAGCTGTTTTTGTAGGAACATAAGTGATATCTCTATCAACTGGATCAGAAAGTGGTGGTGACAATATAGGAAGAGGTGCACCCTTATATTTGGGACAGTAACTTAACCACCTTAAAGCAGTGGCAACACCCTCCAAGTCTCTTACATCAGTTGCATGTGATACTCCATTATTATGCATAATTTGTATACCACCCAATTGATTGTTACTAGCATATACTTCACGACCTAATACAGCATTTAATGCTTTATAGCCGGTTAAAATGATGTGAGAATTTTCTATTTGGATAACCCTTTGACCAAGACGTATTAAATAAGCACCGATACCGATAGCCCGGCAGGAAACGATGGAAATTGTAACTATTTCATTATAGGCTTTTGATGTTTCTCCGGCAATCATACCAGCATATTTTAAATTTTCTACTCCAAGACCGTCGTCTTTACCAATAATATCGGTAATTTTGTAACGAGATTCGCCCTTATCTTCAATGAGTGAAGTTTTCACAGAATTAAGCGGCGCTAAACGCGCGTAATCATCCGGTGTTAAATATATATACTTAAATCCTTTTTCTGGTTCACTATCATCCTCCCAAGCAATTCTGAACAATGCTTTTACTTCCTCTGCTAAACCAATGCGAGCTCCAGAATTTGCAGAAAAGTATATTCTAGGAATACCAAGCTGTCTAGCTCTTTCCGATGCTCTGCAGAATACTAGATCTTCTTTAGGACCAAAGGAACCAATTAAATGTGTTAAATCATTCGAAATCAGTATAACATCTCTGCCAGATATTGGATATTCTGGTGTATAAAGTCTTAATCTCCAAGCAACCATACCAACATTATTCTCCCCAGGGAGACGTTTCTGTTCCACTAAATTTTCACCTTCTAAGACTAATTCCGCAGAATCCATCACAGGATTTGGAATCGTTATATCAGACTGTGGCCTTTCTTCTATGTATTTATGCCATAGCTTTTCAGTTTGTTGTCTAAACATATCTGGTAAATCATACACATATGTTGTACCAGCACTTTGTGCTTGAAATCGTTTTGCTTGAAGATAATCTTTGGTTAAATATGGCGTAGAAATTGGTAAACCATGCATAGGCCCTGGTCTCCAGGCAACATTTGCCGTCGAAGAAGGATAAGATTCAAATCGAATAACACCAGTCTTTGGATCAGTTGTTTCTGTATAAAGATGCAAATCTATACTGTATCCACTATCATTAGCAATGCATAAACGTAGAATGGACGTTGATTTTCCTGGTGCTGGGCGAATAGTCATTTTGATCTCAGCCTGCCGCACTCGTAATTTCCATAATCTTGGTCCATATCTCAAAACCATGCTAGTTACACTTTCTTCTATTCTAGCTGGATCCATAATAACTGTAGGTACAAAGTTCAGGAAAATATGATTGCATTCCGAACGTTTTGCAAGTGGATGTGAGAATGCAACTTCTAATTCATCCATGGCTTCTAATAAAACACGTTCACCTTCGTTGTGCAGATAATCAAAACTGGCCTCCTTCGTGATAAGATCAGAGTGTCTTATAATGGAACGAATGAAGAACCGATAATCTGTAACCTGTTGCCCTTTAGCAACTTTCGCTTGGCCAAGATAAAGATGCATTTTTTGATTCGAAGTTGGTAAGGCTTCAAGATCATAAGTTCTCATTCTGTTTAATTCTAATTGAAAAGCGCAACCAGGCTCAAGATGTCGATAAATCTTATCTTCCACGAAACCGTCTCTCTGACGGAATGTAAAGAATTTTGGGAACTGTCTTTTTTTTAAAACAGCAAATGTAACTCTTCTTATATTTCGCGAGACTAGTTCTTCTTTGTTTGTGGCACACCAATCTCCAAAGCGTTTCGCCAGTGCAGTATCATCGTGATTTTCCTTTTCTTGGACGGCAATGCTCAAAATATGTGCTGGTTCTGCAGGTCGTTCGCCAATTTCCACTGGACCACTAGCTTCTGCAGTACTTAAAGATACGTTTATAGATGTACTAAGTCTTGATTCACTACCAGCTGCATCTACTGCTTCCAACACTTTGGCTGAAACTGAAGTAACTGAAGATAAATCTTCTAAGAGATCGAGAACTTCGTCAGAGTATCGAACAAATTGATCCATATCTTGGAAAGCTGCCATAGCTCCTACTCTGTGATTAATTGGAGATTGATTCTGCCTGTTGGGATGATTATTAGGCAATAAAAATTGAAAGTGTACAAGTGGTACTTCACCTGATAGCTCTAAGTGTTGCAAACAGGTTAACTCGTAACTAATATAAGCTCTACGAACATAAACTTCTAAAGCAGCGTTACAAACTGTACGATTGGAATGGTAAAAGAAATCGTGTAAAATATCAAAAATAGATGTTTCGGAAAGTATCAATTTCTGTAGATTTTCTGGATGAAAATCATGACCGTACATGTCTACCGCTGATAAAAATATAGATTCCATTTGATTATGTCTTAATTCATAAGCAGGTTGGTGAGCAGCAATTAAAACTTGTCTTGCACGTAATGCTACACGACTGTGTTCTGTACGATTTAAGCTCGTTAGTTCCGTCAGCGTGCTCGACAATTCGTCTGTGAGACCAGGTTCATTTGCCCAAAGATGATCTATGAGCATCGTTACTAAGACATTTTTCTTTGTGACTTGATTATGACTGAAGATCATGGCCGTTACCATTGCCACATCATCTTTATATTGTTCTATTAAAGCTGAAACACATTTATCGTAATGTCCTTGTTGGAATTGACTTTCGACGGTGTAATATTGTAAAAGAAGTTCGTGAACAGCAGTCTTCATTCTTCCACGTATTCCATTTCTATATCTTTGTACTAATTGGACTATAGCTTGAGTAGTTAAGAAGAATACATCGCGCTCAGCTCGCTTCGAAAGAGTTGCTGCATGTCCATCAATTACAGCAGCAATTTGTTGACTAGGAAATTGAGCTAAAACAGATGTTATATTTCTTTCATATAGTGACATCAATTTCCTAATTTTCTTCTCTACAGAAATTGGAATTCTTCCTGATATCGTTGCAATTACTTCTTGAAGTTCAAGCAACGGTAAACTGGGATCACGAAGGGAATTCATAAACTTTTCAAGAAGTTCTCGCACTCGAGGTATATGATACGGATCTGGTAAACAATATCCTCCCAGAGTATTTTCTAAAGCGGTTCTGTATTTAGCATGAAGATGATTTAATTTTTCAGAAATTGCTGGAGGTGCAGTTTCTGGAAATTGACCAGTGTATTCTTGGGCTTTCGTTACCAAAGACGGATCATCCAATTCTAACCGAGCAATCAAGGTACCTGCCTCGAGAATGGCACCCGGTCTTTTAACGTAAAATACACTACCAGCTTCACTCGCAGTTATTGTCATTACCATTTTCATGACTTCAATTTCTGCGTAAGCTTGTCCAGCGTTCACGTGACCACCATCCTCAACCAAATAGCTGACCAACTTTCCAGCTGACGGTGACCTTAATAAAGAAGGATCGTTGTCCTTTTCAAAGATGCAAGTTTGATTTCCAATGATAATTCTATAACGATCAACTTCCTCTCTCATGTAAGTCGTAAAACTTGCACCATCCAAAGAAAGCAACAGTCCACCATCAGACAATCTATGTACTTCTACTTCTTTATAGGAGCCGTTCATAACAAGAAAATAGCTATTGGGGCCTGATTTGGCAGTTTGTATTTTGTATTTATATCCGTCGTTAATGAGTTCAACCTGAAAAATTTGGTTAAATTTTGTAATATTTGTAAGAAAATTCTGTGTGTACAAAAGCTAACGATGTAAAAATAGACTTACATCGACAACATTATCTAAATCATTACTGGCTTGTATTTGTCCCTTTTCTAATGCTGTTTCGAATCCGGTAAAAGCGGCAGTGATGGTTCTATCAGCGATATGAAGCGCGCCACATGTTATTGCTAATAATACATCTGGTTTATCACTTCTAACACGTTCAGCAATCAACAAATCAAGCCAAGCAGTGTCTATATTATTCTGTTGAAAGGATTCCGTTTCTAATAACGTGATCAAGTATTCGACAGTGGTTCTGAAATCACCCCTAATGCTCAATTCCTTTAAAGCTATAACTAAATTTTCTCGAGCCTGGTTACGATCTTCGCCCCAAGAAAAACAATGACCAAATTGCGAATCTGCGAATTCGTGGAGACCTCCAGAAGCTCCTACCGAAAAGTAACCCCAAACATTTTTCGAGGATCGAAAATTCAGTTCTTGCACAGTACCCGAACTTGGCTTGAAACCTAGTGAATATATTTGTTACAGTGGAATTCTATAATTTTATCAAATAACGTACAAGCTTTTGTAGAAAATGTAACTTGTACCTTCATCAGGATTTTCACTAGTAATTCTTGCTGCTATTACATGACCCCAAGGTTGAGGTTTATGTTGCGGTTGATCGAAGTCAATAATGCTATCTCCCCATGGACTTTCACCATAAAGAAGGCGAATGTCTTTAATATGATGTAGAGGCAACCCCATAGCAATTTGAAGTTGAGCTGCTGGCAAATTAACATCAGATACCATTTCTGTACAGGGATGTTCCACTTGAAGACGTGGATTCAGTTCCAAGAAGTAATATCGCCCGGAAGTGTCGTACAGGTATTCAACAGTGCCTGCGCTGACATATCCAACCATTTTGGCCAACCTTACAGCAGCCTATTACGAAGCAATATTTCAAAAATATTTTCCAAACGGAATAAAATTTTCGTTATAATGCTCATCGATTAATTCACATTTAAAAAATCAGATATTTCCTATTCATATACATATGATTCGTAATTACTTTTTCCATTTCTTCGAAAACTTCAGGTTTAGCAACTACGGCTGGCGCTTCTTCGATAATCTTCTGATGTCTTCTTTGAATAGAGCAGTCACGACCAAATAACGATATTGCATTTCCATAATTATCAGCCAGCAATTGAACCTCTAAGTGACGAGCACATTTTGCCAATTTCATAATGAATATCGGAGATCCAGGTATCTCTGTTTGTACCTGCCTAAGAAAATTGTTAATGTTATTTAATATACGACATTTCTAACTATCTTTTATGTAACATTTGCAGCTGACCAGTCTTTTAATTTTCGTGCATTTAATTTGAAAAGTTGATTCTTACCTAAATAACGTAGGCAATTCTTCAGCGTTTTCGACCTTCCTGATACCTTTTCCACCACCTCCTTCGCTAGCTTTCACCATGATAGGAAAACCTATTTTATTAGCCGCTGCCAGGCATTCCTCCACCGTCGAAACGCACCCCTTTTTGAAAAGTTCCGAAGATATTTTTATTTTCTTTCCACTGTATTGCGCTTTTAATTCCGAACCTGACCAGGGAAGTGTCGGTACATCTGCAGTTTGTGCTACAATGCTAGATGCAATTTTATCTCCAAGGGCCCACATCGCTCTCTCGGATGGTCCTAAGAAATGATTATCACTTTTTCTTACAACCACTCGTTTTTTATACAAAATTTATACCTTGGAATAACATTGAGCCACGTTTTCATTATCTTACCAATGAAACACATATTATTTTTATGAAGTAATTCTGGCAATTTCGGATTTTCCGATGCATGACCCCATCCTGCCCACACTGCCTGGACCTGAGTGCGTACGGCAATGTCTACGATTAGCTCCACGTTTGCATAATTGTTGTTGTTGGTTCCACCCGGTACAGGTACGTACTGATCTGCCATTTTGATGTATTCCGCGTTCGCCTTCAGATCTTCCGGAGTCACCATAACAACGAAGCGTACAGCCCGTTCGTTCTTGAACATTTCGTACGACCATCGTCGAATCGAACGCATGCATTTTACGGCCGCTATTCCGTTGTTCGCAATCAGAATCTACGAATCGAAAAGCTTTCTTATTACGCATCGATCATCCACGCGTTATCGACAAGCGTGAAATTTCAACGTTATAGAGATACTAACCATATACAGGAAGAATTCGGAGTAGAAAATGTTATTAAACGATCCACTGGCGGTGACAATTGAAAAGTAAAATATACAAATATTTTACTCGTATCGGGCACAAATTCAAACTGACGAGGATACGAAGGGTATAAGATAGGCTTAACGGCGATTAATCATTCTTGATACGTATCGAGTAACGTGATAAAATTCAAACAACAACGAATCGAATTTACGACGGCGAGAAGTAGTCGAAATTAAAATCGTTTGCTAAGTAATCTTTAAAATGGGATTTTACCATGTTGCTTCAATTTTGATTGGAAATTTCAAGGGCACTCCCGAGGTAAGATAATTCGTCTCGTACGGAACGATCCTCATGCTACATGGAGATTATGCTAAAATACGACGGAACAGGTGTGATAGCCTATCATTCAAGATCATCCAAGGTCGTTCGAGGTCAACTACTAAAGTCGTTCAACGATTATTGCGAAACTGTACGGTGAGTGCTTCGTGACATACTCAAGCGGAACGCGATACATCTGCACGTTTAATGACCTCCTTCTGTGCTTACTTATTTTACGATCACCTAACGCGTTCTAAATGTAGTACAAATACAGTATCATATCCTCAAAAGGAAAAAAAAGAAAAAAATCATTGTACATTTAAACTGTATTTCCTGTCAAGAAATCAATCGCTTCTATCACGAAATCCCACATCGACATCCGCGTTAACGTTTAAAATTTGATGTTGCTTAAATACCTACTTTTTCTAGACCCGAAAACAACAATCCTCATTAACGCATCACTCATCGACCTTGATTCACTCTTTTATTCGTTAACGATCGCTGTATCCAAAGTTATTCTTCCGAACTGGTCGTTAACGATTTTAAATAATTTTCTCGCAAGTCTGTATTTCTTAAAACGCGGTAATAAATTGAAAAGTGATTTTTTAAATCGTTTAATAAGCGCCGATACTCCAAAGCCGATTAAGGGCCGACATACACGTGCGATCTTTTCCGTCACGATTTCGCGAGATCGGTGTATCCTATCTTGTTTTTAGCTGACGAGAAAAGAGAAAAGATATATCGCAATGAGATCGCAAGGGGAAAAATTGCACGTCTGCATCGGTCAACAAATAAACTTTCAGTTGTTAAGCGATGGCGTAGAAAAACAGATTAATAAATTGCCGATAAGTGACACGTTAAGTCGTCGTATTCTTAGTGGTAAACAAACGATTTAAAACGTTCAAGGGATTTCTTTTTACATACGCGAAACGATAAGTCTCCTTTGATTCACAACGATCTACGCCAACGTTGATCGTGAATCAATCGTTAAACTGCAGTGTTTCTCGCGATTCTGATTTATACACGAACAATCTACCTGTCTCGTAATTTTATCATGGGAGACTGACAATTTTATCGAAGTCTAATGGGAACCACGAAAGGGATGATTCGAAGTGGTTCTTACCTTGTTGATGACTCTCGTACCGCCGAAACGATGGACATATTCCTCAGGTGTGGCAATGGTGAAGTCCTTTTCATACAGCCGATTTTGGGTTTGTATCATCACCGTGCCCTGTGACATGCTGGGCCTATGAAATCAAACGATCCACGTGTTACTATTCCGTCCTAGATCGAACCATTGCACCATTAACGATCAACTTTGATTCTAATCTCGAGACACTCGAAGAATCCCAACGAACCTGTGGTAATCGCTTGGAAATTCACCGTGTTATCCCAAATTTTACCTATTTTTACTTGTTGTCGAACTATTTTTCGTTAATTTAAAGAGAGGAAAAAAGAAAAAATAATGGCACCGATACGCAGACGAAGAGACAAAGATAGAGACAAAGATATGTCAAGTCGGTACAGGTATTTCCCTAGATATTTCAAGGTGATTTTTATCATCCATTAGCGAGGAACACGTGAATGACAGCAGAGAAAGTATACGAACCGTTAATTTAAGCGGCTCACGCAATGCCATTCCTACAACTCCGTAACGCTTTCTGAACCTTCTACTTATGTATCTCGCCTAGATACATTTTTCTTATTCCTACGCACGCGTTGCTTCTCTTCCCGTGCATCGCGTGTAACAAAAACCTCCGGCAACGTATGACAAGAATCGAAAACGACTCCACGTGGATTCACGCGGCCACTATCTTACAGGATGTCGTAATAATCATCGGTATTTCAACGTCTCTACGGAGAAAAGGCAAATTTCGAACATCGTTTTACTCGTTTTCGTTGACACTCGTAGAGAAGAGAGGAATAAAGGACTTTACGTGCTTCTCGGAATTATCCTTCGATCGAGAGTGAACGATTACCGATTTACTATTTATGATCCACCGTCCAATGGTGTATATGTCCAGGGATTATCGGGTCACTCCGTAAGTAACGTCGTTTGTAGTTACGCGCCTTGAATCCTCTACAGCGAAATCGAACACGATGGCTGTTATACCAAAATTCGCGAGTTATGCTTAAGTCAGCTGTCGAAATCGTTACAAACGTTACAAAAATTAATAATACGGAAACGTTGATGAATCGAAAAGAAATTCCGTTCCGTGAATGACTCGATCGTACCTAGTGGAGTATAAGTGGTAACTACCGATTCGTTTTCTAAATATGGCGTCTAAACTCGACAGATTTTCGTTCTTTTAGATCACGACGACGTTAGATCACGAAAACGCTACAATTTAAACCTTTAAACAGAGGAATAATTGGAAACAGGGAAATTGAGAATAATTGGAGTCTACTATCTATTTCTCGCGACATGTCTCCCGTTTCGCACAAGTGTTCCTCGTTCAACGTTCGAGCAGAAAAGAAATAACTGGAGACAACTGTTTGCTGGAAGAAGGACCGTCTTCTGTGAAGGCCAACGAGCAAAGTCCATGAATTTTCAACGAAACAATGATACGACGGTGTGTACCAATCTTTCCGCGGGATTCTGACATTCGAAACTTCAAGGATCTAGCTTGGTAGGCACGACAGAATTCGGAAATAAAAAATGTCGCACGTCAGCGAAATTCAGGGAAAGGTTTCCGATACTAATTCATACTAAACGTGAATGTACGACGAAGAGATATAGCTCGTTAGATTCTGTGTCACTGTGATTCATATTTCGACAAACTACTAGAGGAAATTACTCGTTTCCTAGTGATTTACCTGTACGTTTCTTCCCCTTTTTTCCTACCGCGTAATTTATTTTCTCAGATCGATGAACACGTTAATCGATTCGAAATCTAAATGTAAAGTACTATTTCTTAACTCATTGCTCTAACATTTACCTGTTCGTTTCTCTCTTTTCTCTTCGATCTTTTACCGCGCGAACGCGTTAGTTTTCTTTTTGTAGACAAGTTCGTTAACCAATTTCGAATCCAAATCCGAATTCAAGATACTTTTTAGACTTTTCTTCTAATCTATTAATCAAACAAATTCTAATACAACGAAATGCATTACGTTAATCCAGTGCTGGGTAATTGTTGCTCTTTTGTTGACGTTTCCGCTGACACGGCCATTTCGGTCGAAGTTCCAACGTTTATTTTCGATGTACCAGCCATCAGGTTGTCGGAGCTCTTCCAAATAGGATCCTTTTCTGTACTTTCAGCCAATACGAATCTTTTCAACCGTCTCATTTCGTAATCATTTTACATTCGATCCCTGTGACGATCGGAAGCTTCACGATCGACACTCTTATCACGATGAACGAATCCACGTTAAAAACCCATAACAATCCCTCGTCGCTTTCCATTCCACTATGATTCCATATCAACGATTCTTTACAACTTCCTCCTACGCGAGCTTTACCTCTACTATTTTTCCCGCTCGTCTCTCACCATCTTACACGTAAAAGCCTTCCGTCGAGTATTCCTGGTTCCACTTTAACATCTTTCCACTTAAAATTCAGAAGTTTTTCCCCAAATTTACCTTGCACCACTATTTAATTACTAGACGATGTCGACTTTTATACGACGTTCAACTCGAAGGCCGTATTTCATTTCCGGATCGAATACCGGTTCGCGAGGTCGTCGATGATTGATACTTCCGTCGATCTAAACACGTTTATTCCCGAACCTTACGACCAATTTCCTTTCACGAGGTTCGACAAACGTTTGTTCGAAGAAAAACACGCGTATATTTTCCCAGGAATCAGAAGGATCTGTATTAAATTGCTAACTTCCGCTTTCACCGATCTCCTCATCGTAGATCACGGATCGCGTTCTGCTTAGACACGGTGTCCAAGCGTGTCGACGATCGACGATACATCCCAGTGGTCTCGATCACATGTTTGTCAGAATTTGGTTTCGTTGTCACGCTGCCAATTTCTCTGCGGGTAGATACAGGACAGCGTTTACGATGTTCGCAGGTGATTAACAATCCGACGAGTTTGCATGACGGAAGGTCGAGACGAACATTTGCGTGCATGTAGAATGAAAAAGGCTGAGACTGTCGTCATCGATCCACAAAATTCGAGATTCGTTAAGAGTATACAGTTTCGTTCAGAGAATCATCGGATTAGAACTATCAGCTGGTATTTAGGTCTGTCGATGCTTTTGGTTCATCGACATGGGTATCGTTGACACCGATTTTTCATGGACAGGATGGATGACTCTTCGGTATACGTTTTTGTATCGATTTATGGCGCGAATATGGAATATGACACAGATTCGATGACACTCGACTCACATATCGGGAACAGAGAACGACGGTGGCCCGGAAGCGACTAAAATCACTGTCCAACATTCTTAGAAGGCTCGTGGTCACTGACAAGCAGCAACGTGGACGGTATATACCTTTCATCTGATGTTCCCCCTACCTTATAACACGTTGCTCGAGGAAGTAACGTGTACTAAACGGAGAAATGAGTGGCCAATTGGAGACGTTTGCCTTTCTTTTACTTTTGTTTCTGCGAGACGTTTCCGTCCGTGTACTATCTCCGTTAAACTTTGCCCGAGATATTCGGAGACCACCGTTTGACGTAATCACGGGCTACCGTAAATTCGCCGATTAACACACCGAGGAGTGATAAGTGTTCGTCTTTCGGCCGTGAGATACGTGAGTATCTTCTTTTTCTCAGATCGAAACTCTGATACCGGACACGTCTCGATCCTTTTATTTAGCTTCTCGGTTTGAGACCGCGTATCCTTGAATGTACATTTATGGTGATACGTTTCGAAACTAATATTTTAGTATTTAATATTTTAATTCCGAGGCGAAAACCCTGGAGCGTGATAAATTTCTCGATGAATACTGTGGCTACGTTTCTCGAAATAAATTCATGGGATCGATTTCTCAGCAAAATTGCCGGCGACTTTATTGGAATAGATGTTTGAGATCAAACGTAAGTAGAAACTGCGAGATTTCTTTTTGAATTAATTTTTTCTCGAATAAAAACCGTGGCAATTCTTTTGAAAATAAATTTTTTTCGTCTATCTTTACGTCGAAGTCGAATAAAATTAATTTCGCGATAAGTTTCCGCGCATAGTTGCAGCTGGTAGAAAATTGCGACAAATTAATCAAATCGCGATAGACTAGCAAGATCACGACGAATTTTTAGTTTTATTCAGGTCTTCGTAGACACGCTACTTACCGGTCGAAATTAACGAAAGAATAATAAAGGATTACGTAACAGGTTGAATATAGCGACATCAGTGGCAAGGTAATTGGAAAATTGCACGCCGCAAACGTACTTAATCCACGAACTTTCATTAAGCAACCGTACACATCTTTCGTGTTTTCAGATAGCAATGAATACGACCTCCAAGGATGTAGCTACTTAGGAGAAATACCAGTGGATCGTAATAAGATGTCGAACGTGATTACGACCGGGGCCCATTGCGTATTTCGTATTGATCATCGAAATTCCCTTTTACACATTTGTCTCGTCAAATGTGAAAGTAAACACAAACGAGCCATTGCTTCATACGCTGAACTTCATAATAACTTGGCGCATCGAGTTCGAAATAAACAAACTTGAAATTCCTTGCGACACGACGCGAAAGAAGATCGTTGCTTTTCCATCCGCGAAACAATTACGCTTCTTTCGTTAAAAATTCGCGAAAAATTTGTTCGCTGAAGTACGAAAGAGAGAAAGAACCTTCACAAATCGAGCGAGATCAAATGGAAAGGAAAGAATATTTCTGGAGCATCAAATCCAAGAATCTGTATCATTCCTAAGGTTCGCTGGATTCAGATTCGTCGAATGTTTCGTAAAACACAATGCGATTTCAACGCTGCGAACGTCATTCATCGTACATGCATGTCGTATCGGGACTGCAAGGTATGCTACTTTTTTCTCTCTGCATTTCTTTTTTGCGATTATATAATTTGCTAACATTATGAAGTCCGAGATCCTTGCCGTCTAAAGATCCCAATGTTATATCTGTTTTATTCACGACAATCGAATTGACGTTGATAGACCGTGCTTCGGGAATGTCGTTTCTTATTTGAAATTCAAACCATTGGGATAACAGTTGTAAATACTGCAGGGTTCAAAGTCTTCCACGCGACGATTGTGATTCGTTGTGGTTTAGCCAACTATTCTGAAATCGGTTCTACTTATTTCAGCTAAACCGAAGATCCTCTGGTAGCTAATCCGTACAGATTACCATATCGAAAAAGCATAATTATACGCGGAAATTTCGAAAAAATTTATGAATGATACATGTACTTCATTATAATAAAAATAGAAGGCGAAAGAGAGAGGGAAAGAAAATTGCTCGTGGTGTGTGTATATGCACGTGTGCGTGTGCAAGGAGGGAGAATCAGGAGTTACGTTCGTGATGTCATTAAAGTGCATTTATAATATACGGACGTAACGTATCAACACGAATAATTATAACGATGAAGGAAACTAACGAGCGATGATAACATTTATACAGACTAGTTTCAAAGGTAAGATATACGTTGATATGCTAGTCGATTAACGATATATCCTATCGCGCGATTATGTTTAATTTGCGCGGTTACACGACCGTCGCTATTTCCGTGGTTTACTTAGAAAACAATTGATTAGCCCGCATTATCAAAGATCGCGCGAGTAGTAATTGTTCAAGGTCTTTCTCAAATTTTTCGATATTCTCAGTTAATATTAAACTGGAGTGATAGCAGAAAACGAAGGTCCACGATATAACGCGATCTTTTTTGTCCTATTCGAAAATTCATTTTGCAACAGCGCCACTTCGTAATATTCAGATTACGTGTCCTCATCTCACGACGTTTTATCAAAGTATTCGAGTATTTCTCAAAAGTTCAGCCGTAACGAGAGGAGAAGATTTGTTTGCGAATCGCACATTAGAAAAACTACTGGATATACGTGCTGAACGAAGCATAATATTTCAAATCCCTATCTAAACGACACTTTTATATCGTATATCGATAAAAACGAGACGAATAATGGAAAATTGTAAATAAGAACGAGGAGAAAAAGTTTTGCGTGCAACGACAATCTTTCGTGTTGCACAATCACGTATTCTCATTACTATTCAACGACGTTCGAATGATCCGATGAAACGATTATGCTTTATTGGTCACGTAAATGAAAAATTTTCACGATTGCGCGGAACAGGGAGAGAATGTTACCAAACACGACTACGTATTTACTTCGAACTTAGAATATTAGTTTTTTAGTTATTAAATATTACAATAATCAATCACAATTATCCAAGATTTTCGAAACTTCCCATTCATCCGTATAGAACGTTTAAAGATCATTGTCACGATTCGTGAAACATTGTATCCGACACACCAACGAGCAACGTTACTTCTGGCACCTCGATTAAAACGGAGCCATCTACTTCCCTGGCTGATCAAAATTCTCGAATTTATATCTCTCAACTTCTTTCTACCCGCTCTTCATCGTTCCTCATAAAATCCGATCTTTCAACGAACTCGCAAACAGATTCTTTCCAAAAAGATTCTCCTATCGAAGATCAGAGATGGCCACCTGTATCGAAAGGATTCTCAGATGAATCTTCTCAGGTCAAACGAGGAAGACCCTTTCTTAGCCATTGCGACTATATTTTGAACGTCGATTTTTACCTGTCCGCAGTCTAAAATCTTCGAAGTCTAAAAAAAAAGGGGGGGGAAAAAAAAAAAATGGAAGAAAAAGTCACCTGAGCCGCTTGCGGCGCTCGATCAAGCCAGCCATCGCATTGTACTGCACCTGGTTTAAGGCCAAATCGTTTCCTTCGGACGGGAAGCTATCCTCCACTTCCAATTCCTCAGAGGGATCGTTGTCGGGATCCCCGACGACGAAGCTGACTGGATTATCCGTCATGGTACCGTTGGAGTTGACGGCACTGTTCTCGTCCTCTGTCGATGATCTCTGCACGACTCCTCTGTTATCGTTACCTTCAAAATTTGTGCATGTGAAGATCGATCGTATCTTATACCATCCAGCATCCTGAGCAATCTCGTGGCCAGGGTTTGCATGATACTTAAAAATGCACTGTCGCGTTCTCCCCATAGCAGCTCGCGACTCCCGTTTCCGGTCTAGCACCAAGGGCCACTCGCTACCTCTTTTTTCTTATTTATTGAGTTTATCTAATTGTTTTCTTTTTTCTTCACAATTCCGACATCGTTAACTCGGTATCGATCCGTTTACGTCTAATGCAAATTCCATGCTAATTTATCGAAAAGGATTCATAGCATTTCCATCATCATAGACGACATAACCGAGAACGAACGTGCAGCCTGCAGGAAATGTTTGCTCGATTCTCGAGAAGTTTCGTCTGGTTCTTTTAAAGTGTCGAAACTATGAGAAAATTCTGAAATGGGGAGTGGCCCTCAATTCTCGCGTCGTGAAAATAAGCTGCATGCAGTTCCCAAGGGATGAAAAAAAAAGCGTCTCACCACCAAACGACCCCTTCACCCTGGTTATGCAATTTACCCGCGATCCGACACGCAGTTACCGTTTGCATAAGTAAAGATTCCGACTAATCGTCCAACTTCGATGAACCCCAGGGTCGTCATGCAAACGAGTAATACAGATGCGTGAATTTCATGAGAAGCGATTGATCGTGGATGCAATTAACTTTAATACATAATGAATAAGAGAATGAATTATTATATCGATGATCGACGATGAATAGTATCATCCTTGTTAAATAAAAATATCTCTTATAACATATATACTGTCTGTCATATATACGTTTACGTAATCTGCGAGATAACGGTAATACGCGATAATTTTATTCTCTTATACTAACCAGTCGATTTAAATTTTTTCCAAAAATCGCCTCGATATCGAGAGCAAAAATTTACGAATATTCTTGAACTATCCTTGAATAGGTACTCCTATAGCTAGTAAAATACGATGTAAAATACAGTAAGACATAAAATAAACGTTCGAAGGTAAAAAGTCACGGAAAAATTAGTCGTTGAACGCAAGACCGACTTGACTTCAAAAATGGCGAAATTCAATCGGTAAATATACTTAGACCTCTACCAACAGCGGAACAGAGTGTCGACTAGAATCGTTAACGAGTCGTAAGAAAAAAAAGTACGACCGACTCAAGCCTTCGTACGATACTACAAAACTCGAATGATAACCGTGATCGAAATAAATCAATTATATCCGCCACATGATACGCGTATGTGCAAAATGATCCACGTGTTAATGACACCACCAGCATCACCAGACATCGAGTTAAGCCTTTCAAACCAGCCGCGTTAAATCGTACACCAACTGCACACCCATACCGATTTGCAAAATCGTATCTGTAACACCTTTGAAACTCACGAATAAACTGTTAGTACTCGATGGCTCACGAGTGAGGATTAGTCAAGCTTGATAAGAGCCATCTACTTGTTTTACTTATCTTTCCCTGTTTTCGGGATTTTGGGCAAGAGGTGAGCACTAGATGGAGGGTAAACGGCTGTGCGAATAGGGATCGAGAAGTAAAATCGAATCGGCACGTATGGAGATACCACTAGTGAAGATGGATCAGGATCGGGAGAAACCCAAAATGCGAGAGAAACAAAGTGAAGCGACCACGAGGCGAAACCAAATTCGAAAAGTCTGGTTACTCACCCTCGATTCTTCTACCAATGTACAGTGAATGAATTGCTCGAAATATGTCAGCCCACCACCCTTGCTGTGGTTGATCCGTGAAAACGTGTCCAATGCGAACGTATCGGCGTGCTATCACAGCGAACGTGAAGCCGAAGAGTACGGGAACAAAGAGAAAAACGGCGGAGGGAACACTTCGGGAGTCACTTTGTGAAGCTTGAACAAGACCTTGAAAGAATTTGGGAGGATCAAGCAGGACCCTTTTGCCCGATTTTTTTCTGGGACAGACGTTCGTTTCGTTTCGTTTCGCTTCGAATCTCTCCGAACACCCTGTCCCTTACTTCGCCGATCGCAACTACATGGAAGTATTACGCTAACTCGTTCCGTTTATCGTGAAGAGACAATATCAGAGCGCTACTATGCGTTTCGCGTTGGAGACGAACTTGGTCCGGGAGTGGAATACTACGCGAACCTTGGAATCATCCGATATAAACGTATTATAAAACAGAAAAAAAGGAAAAAACTGAAGGAAAGATTAACCAAGTTAGTGGTACAGCTTTCGCTTAACTAGTCGCTCGAGGCCAGTAACATTTATTGATAGTTTCAGTGAAAATATCGAAACAAGGGTGAGTCGAGAAGGTACCAAGGTTCGCGTAATATTTGAAGTGGACCAAGATAGAACTCGTTGAAACGCTTTAGGGAGAACGCAATTAAGTTCGCCACGAGTTACCAACGTATTTCAACGATTTAGGAACATGTACCCAAAAAAGAATCCAGAAGACCTCGAAGCATACCAGATACTGCTTGAATCCTGGATATCAGCGTTCTTCGACACGACGACTTTTCCGCTCTCCTCTTGCCCTCTTTACGGTTTTCACGAGCGCAAGTAAACGGGTTTTAAAAAGAACATAACGAAAAAGAAACAAAATGGGGAAGAAAAATGAAAAAACAAAATAAGAAGAAATTAATACGAATGTGTAGTATAATAATCGTTGCGACGGTGAACGATTATCGAGCACTAATTATTGTCCTTTGTTTACGACGTATGTAGTAATTCCTTCGGAGAACACTCGCGACTTCTTATTTATCTGGTTTCCTGTATCCTAACCGCGCGATCAGGCATTCATACGACGAGCCCTCGTCATCGTCGCGCTTCTATTACTACTTCGTGTTTCACGTCGACGAGCACGAAAGGAGATACGACAACGCACTGCCGTGCACGCTGT
>NW_016909446.1:1837591-1837933 GCF_001483705.2 Eufriesea mexicana
CGACTTTACGCGGAGAGGAAATCGGCTGGCGACGAAACACGAAGTGAACAAAGACTCGTGCACGAGCGGGCGAACGATAGAAGAAAAGGCAAAATATGAAAAAAAAAAAAAACCGGACGACAGGGTTCAGGGGTCGTCGGGCACCGACGACACTGTTTGTTTCCACTGAACTTTTCGCGGCGTCGCGCGCCCAATTCACGCTGATATCGCGGCGATCGTTGGAACTTCTGTGCGGGACAGCCGCGTGCCGACGACACGCGTTAAATTTCTCTCGTGACTTTTTCGAGATTCATCTGGACACGACTAAGTAGATATTCGTTTTTTCCATACGTCCACTCTTCC
>NW_016909446.1:1837955-1864187 GCF_001483705.2 Eufriesea mexicana
CTTCCGATTCGTCTTGACCTCGAATACTCGTATATACTACCATTCTCGTCCTTGTCAATATAGAAGTATTCTTCGAGTAGTACGCTTCGACTGGTAAGGAATCCATCTAGGTAGCGATGATCTTGATACGCCTTTGTTATCGAACTGTTATTATTACTTTGTTTCTGATCAGAGCTGGTATTTTGTATCTTTTGTGGCTTTCGATGTTATCTTTTTATTTCCATCGATTCTCCATTTTTTTCTTTTATTCCTCTATTTTTTCTTTTCCTTAATTTCTGTTTTGACGAAGGTAAATAATCCCCTCTCAGACGTTCGATATTTTTTCGATTTTGTTTCAAAACGATTTTCGTGTTTTCGTACCTCCGTCGATATAATTTTTATCTTACTTTTTTTCCTATGACATTTAAATCAACTTCGAATTTAAAATAGTGTTGAGAGTAACCGGAATCCTGTACGTTTTTTCGTTCAATAAAATTCGTTCTACTATCTTGTTGTTTTCGAGTGATGCCTCGTGGCCATGTTAATAAATTCCAATCGTCATAAACATATTGGTCTCTCGTCGTGCGACGTAGAGGAACCGATGTGGATATTACCACGAAGAGGAAGGACGCAAGTGTATCGTTATTCACACGTTCTGGTGACGTCCAAGCGTGTAAGTATAGGCCAACACACACACACTACCCATCGTACGGTAAATGTGTATACTGCATGTAACGTTATGTAACACGTATCACACGAAGTATTATTTTACATTACATATATATACGTATATACGTATATAAGATGATCTCTGTGACTACTCTGCGAGAAACTGTCACGATAACCGATTTCCAATACGAAATTCACCTTGGTAACAAGTACCTTCGAAATAATCTCTCGATATCTACGATAACTCGCGGTAAATCCTCGTAAAATTATTTATAATCGAATGACTGATAATGTTCGGCTTTTTTCTAATCGAAAACATTCTCGTTACAAATTTTAAGATTTCATCTTACACTTCGAAACAAACGATTTCCGCGTTGCGTACGTTCATATATCGATCTCATCTCTCTCGTCGATCGATATTGCATGCGTATATATACGTATATATTACGAACTCGTTGATCTCACTTCGAAGATATTCCACTTGTACTTTGTTTTCAGAGATTGATTTCTTCGCCTTCTATTCGCTAATTCGAGATTCAGGACGACAAATCTGTACGTTATTCATTATATCGTTATTGCTAACGATCGCAAAGAAGCTGTCCGTTTATCAGCTGAAACGAGAAATGCCTTCGTGATAATCGTGTCTGACGGAGACTTCGCTCTTGACCGCGAGTACCGCGTGTTCGATTCGTGACTTTTACGAAGGATCGTGTGATATTGTGTCACGAATCGAAAACTAACCGAGAACGTGGTTGTCTGGTTATCAATAACACACAAACCGCATATCTAACAAACCTCATCGTGTTAATGGTTCAAACGTAAATAGATTTTTACCATTGTCACGTGCACTGCTATTCTATCAGGTTTCCCTTTTCTCATTGTTTTTCTATTACCTTTGTGTCGTTTAAAATGGAATTCCTCACGGTCACATGCTACGATTCGTCTGTTTTATACAAAACAAACAGAGCGATATGTCGAAAAAAAAAAGTATCAAAATTTCGTTAATCTTTTATTTCCATCGAATTCTTTTACTTACAACGTATCCCCCGAGATATCGAACGCAATGTATCGAACGATATATCGAATGATGTATCGAATCATGTATCGAAGATATATCGAAGATGTATTGAAGCAAGAGTACTGCATATCGAATGTTCGTCGGTTAGGTTATTTCATTCTCCGCAGTCCTTGAATTGCAAAAAAGGCGCGAGGAAATGACGAAATGCAATCGTTAAGTGCAATGGATAATTAAATCTACGTTACTAATTTTATCCATGCATTCAAGACTGTAAGATTATACATTTGACAGCAACGTGTTTTAATAGCGTATACGCACTATTAGAGGAAGCAAGTTGTCATTGATAACGCAGATATGAGAATTCTTTTTATTAGTGCTATCGGTTATTTTGGAGAGAGGGTGGGGGACCTTTGACCGTTTCGAAATTTTATTAAAATATACGGTCCATCCGATTGTCTTGTGATATTGATAATTGTAATTTGACTTTTGACCTAGATAGAATTATAAACATGTGCGTGAAGGTAATTGACAATTATTGTGAACGTATTCGATGTAATCTCCAGGCCAGTTTCCGCAAACAACCACCGGGGGTCCTCCCGTTAGCGTGTGTATATTTTAAAATTTACAAATCGACCTATCTTCTTAAAAATAACTGATGTTTTCTTAACATTTCTGGCGATTGATCATTGGGTTAATTAAATTCTTTGAAACGGAATTTAAATATGATTTATCGTTAGTTTATAAAAAGTTTGAAATAGAATTAATAATAATCATAGAAAGATATTTGATATCGAATTTAATGATGTAACAAAGAGACTGACTATCAGGGTCATCAATCACGTGAATATAGAATTTCATGAAATCGCATGATTTGTATAATGTCGTTCATTGATAACTGCAATATCATTTATTGCATAATCGACAACGCACGTATTACCGATTGACACACGCATCAAATTCGCGCGCTGATATACCGAACAAACATTTTTTCTAGTACAATGTCACAGGTGCTTGTTTTAGATCCACGAATCTTCGAATGCTTCATTGTATTTTTGTTCCTTCTTAATTTAATTTTTTTGTCGTCTGAAAAGTGTCGATTGCAAAAGAAACAATTTATATAAATTGCTTTTTTACTGAACGGTTCGATACTAATGGATATTATTTCTCGAAAATTACGAAAGAAAGATAAATTCAATGACACTCGATAACATTAACAAACATTATATCTATGAAGGAAGAAAAAGACAAAAAATTGCCGACTATAATTAAATACAGTTATAAGAAGATTAGTTTATAAATAAATTGATTTGTCATCGGTGAATTCGTGTCAGCTATTAGCGTATTTTATCTTTGCGAAGCACTACGTAAACCCTCGGAAGTATATGCCCTTTATTTAATAAACGTATTAGCTTCGCGATTTGTAGAATATAATATGTATGTCAAATAATAATCGAATGAGACTTTTTCATTTTGTATTATAATTACATATATTCAGCGGCAACAAACTCTATGGATTTTCACACAAGGCAATCAAAAAATTGACAGACTGTCCTGATTGGTTGATTGACGAGTCAGGCGACGTATACTGTATTTTGATTGGCTCATACGAAGCGTGTGGTGTATCCAAGGAACACGCGTCACCAACCGATGTATACTGAATACAACTTTAACACTACTGTACATGGAAATTTTTCGCGTTATCTTTGAATAATTTTCAATGAAAAAGGTCATAACTGATATGGAAACGGAAATTTAAAAACTTACCGATGACGAATCTTTCGTGGTGGAGTAGCACGCTCCTCATTGAGGTTAGGTTCGTCTATTCCTCCGTGTTCTGTCATTCGATATGCTTCTGTTCACAATTCGTCACAAAAAAATATTACACGGCACTAGTTTTGCCCGGTTATAGTTCGGAGACGACCAAACGTAGTCGATCACAACGTAGGAATTTATTGTCACCTTTTAAACATGGATTTTTTTACTTCCGTTAAGGCACGTACACTGTGGTGCAACATAAAGAATTCATATACCGACACCACACCATCTTCGGGTTTCACTGTTGATTTCCACGCGGTGAAGATTCCTTTATCGGTAGGGCAGAAGCTTTGAGTATTATATTCTGTACCTAGAGGTCAGGATCCCACAGTACCGGTAGTTTCAAATCAGTTTACCTGTGGTTATGGATGTGAATTCATGGAATACAGATATACTCGTACATATCGTTAAAAAAGTACGTTTTATCGTCTTCAACGTATTAGGATAGCTGTTTGTAGAATAAGTTCGTAGTTACGATAACGTTCACTCATTTCGTAACTGGATTTCGAGTTATTTGAAAATAATATAATTTTTACTTTTTTTTTTAAATTTGTTTGATTTTTCATTCACCTTATTTTGTTTCATAAAAAACAGATATTACGATATTTCGAGGAATGGAGCTCGATAACTTCATTTAAGAAAGTGAAGTACAATAACATAGATGTCACTTTACTAAAAACTGACACGATGTATTACACGATACAGATCACAAATTATGGACAATCTACAAATAATGTGTTGTTGTTTTCGTACAAAATATTTTGGGATTTGATAACTACAAACACTTTTTCGAAAAACTCACTAATCGCCACTGTATACAATCAAACAGAATATAGCAACTGTCGCGAAGTACTAGATTTGTATTGCGTGCGAAATCGTTTATCGTTGATGACAAGTACAAACGATACAAATCTTATCAATTTCTTCTATCAGAGGAACTACTTATCTTTCTCGTTAAAGGTACCTAAGGCTTATAAAAGATAACAATTTATTTTATGATATAATTATTAATTCTAAAATCATTGAATGTCTATTTATATGAATATTTTTCTTTCTATGTTACAGAACAAATTGATTTTTTCTGACAGAGAATACTTCACGAATGTTATATTGAACGAAATAATTTCATTGAAACAATCAAGTTCCCATATAAAGTTCACATTTCATATCAATCAAAACATGTTATATAATAATTACATTGCACTTGACAATGATTATAAATCGTGTCAAGTACTCGCTAGAGCTCTGACAAATGTACTTAGACAGAGTTTGAGTGTTCAATTCAAGGAAAATTGTTTCTCTGTGTTAAATGTGGAAAATTCGCACACAGCAGAATCCGTGCTTATGACTAAATTAATACCACTGATCTGTGAAAATTATATTTTTCCTAACAATAATTAGATATTTGATAGTTTAACGAATATTAAAACGAACAAATCTTTTTATGTGTAATAAGCTTTTTTTTCATAATTGCAAAATTGATGTACCATAATATGTATTTAATAGGATGTTACATAGATTTTTCTATTTAATACAATATCGTATTGAGTACATTAATGAAAAAGCTAAAGTTAGTTTTATTCAGATTCAATTATTCCCGCCAGAGGTTAGTATAACCGACAGAATCCTGCGCAAGTGTAGTTGCGCATAACAAGCGTAGTATTCACTCTTCTCCCAGTCAAGACGCGAGGGTCAGGTTAGGCAGGTCGGACTGACAGTAGAGAACGGAAACAGCATTTTGTTATAGCTCGTAAATGAAGGTTAACTTCGTCGCGAACGTAGTGAAGTCTGTAGATAAGAACGAAGGCGATGCCACAGCAGAACTGTCAACAGGATCTCCGTATTGGTTTACAAGTCTCGCGGTGAATTAGCCAGGGACAAACATGGCTCGCGTTCCGGCAGACGTGTGTTTTTCTTCGTGGTGAACCTACCTCTTTCTCTCTTGTTCCTTGTCCCTGTCTCTGTTTCGCCAGGCAGGGATCCTCAACTTCGGGAGTGGTAATATTCATGCAAGTACGTAACGCATACATCTATTGTAATACGCGTATACACGCGGCTTAACATATATTAATATACACACGGTAAGGGAAGAGGAGCTTCCCTCTTGTTAGTATGCAAGTGCCGTTTCGGTGCCCCTTACGTGGCCTTATTTGCACTCGCGTACGATCAGCGCGCGAAACGAATCAAAATGACCGTTCTCCTTTTCGCATGATTTTTTGGAGTATACACCTAGTCCATGTAAGTACGTTTTAATTCTCGATCGTTTGCAATAAAATATCGAGTGCCTTTGTGTGTTTCTCTTTCTCTCGTTCAACGTGTATGTGCGTGTGCGTGTAACGGTGCAGTAAATGGCGGAGGATGTAAAAGGGCTTTCCTAGTCTACGATGTGCCAGCAGAGAATTATCGGTATTGTCGTTCCCCTGACATAACCGCCGTTACTTCCCCTCGTTCGTGGTTTCAGGTGAGAGTCGATATTCCAGCTGTTTGTGCACTTCTCGTTTCCTGCATATTCGATATTTCTCGTGCTACACTATCGAACGATTATACGATGTAAATACGTTTCGTACCTTATTTATTTGGCCTATTACCGCGATGCAATTTCGTACGCAAAGTTCATTGCACTTAACCGTGTGTTGCACGGTACCGCATGGAACGAATTCTCGAAAAGCTTTCCGAATATTTCAGCGCGCATTATAACCTCAAAATTTACGAATATCATTCTCGTAGACTTTGTTTGTTCCAAGTACTTTCGGTAAGGGCACAACAAAAAGTTTGCAGAGAAACGTAATAGAAATTAATATCTTTACATTTTTACTTAATGGCCGGTATTTCGTTTACGTTTAACCTATAATTGCACTTGTTATATTTACGGTACTATTGAATTCCGACAGATTTTAATAATAAATTTTATGTAACCGGAATAAGATATATACGTATATCTCTTCGTTTGTCATGCGCATTTAACGAAAAATCGTAATTTTATATTTTCTTATTCGCTGAACGCATTAAACCACAAAATATTCACGGAAGTATTTCCACAAACACAACGCTGTAGAAACCGTCACAGGTTTTCACTGCAGATTTCGATCAAAAGCCGGAGCAAGGAAGAAAGCGTGTTGACAAAGTGTAAATGATAGCGAGTCGGCGCGCACGAACGTAAAAATGAGAATTTAGTTACTATGTAGGAATTGAAGTGCATGTAACGCGATAAGGGCTTCTCGTGTGCACGATGCTTAATTAAGTTCTCATTGTATGTACGTTGCACAACCGGAATAGAAGAAGAACAATCCGTGCGGCTTGTAATTAAGCAATGGATGTGGTTGCGCGTGCTGGAACATCACGGCGAGAATAACAATACGCAGAAGGCGGGAGAATTCGTGAAAGAAAAAGGTTCGAGTACACCAACATTCGCATTCCAGCTGCAACACGCGCCGAAGATAGTAACCTTGGCATAGTAAAGTTATCGGAACGGCGTAATCTTCTCCCTATTGAAAAACCTCACCTTGACTCGTCTCTATCAAGCTCGTTAAGCTTTATCAAGCGACATGTCAACGACTTTGTGAAATTATTTAGTTCGATTGGCTTAGCTCTTGCTCGCGCTCGGATTATTCGCCTCGGCAACGATATCGCCTTAACCGTTGTAGCCATATGAACTGGCATTAAGGTTGCTCTAGTCATTTTAAAGTTTGTTTAACGTATGATACATTTAGTACGATTGCATGCTATTATTGAATTTTCGAAAGCTTAATATTCTCCAAATTAAGATAAAATAATAATATCTGCAATAAAAAATAATTTTTTCTCCAAGATTCTTCTTTTCCTTTTTCTTTTTTATTTTCATTGCATTTTCATAATAAAGATAATAGATGGTGGACATTTGCCAGTTTTGACTCACACGACACCGAAGCCCAAACACACGTGGATCGAATTAACTTGTATGGATTCGAATTTATCGATCGAATTTACCATTAAAGGAACGTGCGAAACTTTCCTGTACCTTACACTGTACATAAATTTTACTCGGAGTATCGCGACAATACGATACGAGAAATCGTTCAGTGTCGTCCGTGCGACGACATTTCTTTTCTAAGCGCCATTTTAATTGACTGGATCTAAATCCCGCGCCCGCGAATATTTAAGACCATACGATAGCGGATGTGGCATGGACTTTTTACTTGTGACTTTGTTACACTTTTATTTTCGTCGTTTCTCGACCGTGCTGCTGCTGCACGTTCCGAGTCGAAGTATAAAACAACGAAAATAAAAAAAAAAAGAAAGATGCAAAGAAAACAACCGTCAGTTTTACTCGTGAACGTGCAACCGGATGTTATCTTTAGCACGAGAAACGTTAGACTGTGAAAAAGCGTCTGTTAATTAGCCATTGAACGAAAAATATCGGTGAACAGTAGATACGTCGATCGTGTTTGCTTTATGAATGCTCTATTTTCTGTAGAAAAAAATTTTTTTGTTTATTTTTGTATTTTTCATAGATGATTTTAATTAAAAATTACGTAGGTGTAAGAGATCGACGAGGAATCGAAATAAACGTAATTGATAGATTCGATTTTTCATCGTGCCAACATTTTACTTTCGAGTCGTTCTCTTAATTAGTTTGGAAAGTTAGTAACTATAGAGATTAATGTTAATCGCATAACACTTCCTGTAGATAGCTTAATTGCACGTTACCGCGGATACCGTCTCGTATTCCTGTTACTCTTATCACGACATCGAAGAGAGATCCCTCTGATTCTCCAAACATTTTCTTTATATTAACATCTAGCACGTTAGCGAGCAATCATTTTTCTCCTTTTCTATATTTAATTTGCACGTCGCGTAACTTATAATTCAATGTATCATCCTACCCCGGTAATTCCTATACGTGTGACACTTTTTATTTTTATTTCCCGAAAAGCAATTAGTATTCGAATTAAATAATATCTCGTTTCACCTTTCGATTTTTTCAATAGCTATACTCTAATACTTCGAGACTATTTCGGACGAGTGTAATAAAAATGAGAAAAATAAGGAAAATAAAGGGGGAGGGGAACAAAAAGAAGGAAAGAGTTGGGCGCAAGGAATAATCGATTAGACCGATCAACGCGTCGATCAGAATAGCACTTTCGCTTGATTAAAGTTCAAGACGATCGTTATACCTACGTGCAGTCGTAGGCCGCGGCAAGGCCGTCAGATTTAAAACAGCAAATTCACCTGACCGCCTTCGACGCGGTAAACATTGCGCTTTACTCGCGCTCGTGCGTTTGCGAAACTTTCATCCGCCTCGTGTTCCCGATTCGCGGATAAGTTCGTCACTGGGCTACCCATAAATATTAATTGCGACCACTTATTTTCACTTTTCCAATTATTCATTCCGAATGTCTCGATCGTGTTCGTTTTTTCCCTTTTTTCTTCCTTCCTTTCTTTTATTCCGTTTCCTCTTTCCTCTTTTCCCACCGTTAGTGATTTGAATTTGGCGCGCATTTTGAGAAGACAACATATAGATACGACTGGGCGTGAAAGTGATGAAGCACGATTTTATACGTAGGAATCGCGTGTTATTACATTATTGTTCCCCTTATCTTTTCTTTTTGTCTCATTTTTATCCTTTTTCTTTTAATTTTTGGAACCGCGAATTTGGCGCGAATTTTGAAGTACCAAATATGACTGAACGTGAAGATATCGACACACGATTTTGTACATAGAAATGGTGTATTATTAAATCAGTTGTGGTACGTAAAATATTTGATCGCAGTCCTTTTATCGAATGCGAATTTTAACTAGAATCGAGCAGAGTTTAAGCAAACTATCTAGTTGCAAACACTGGTATATTGGTCGAAGCAATTAGATGCGCTCGTATTCAAATCGACTTGGTACTCTGCACGATGCCCAATGTTTCAAATGGCACTTACAGTGGGTCTGTTTAATTCATTACTCGTCTCAACTGGGACACAAGTCTCGTCTCTAAATTGCTAGGACTTACATATATCTCTAATAACCGACGTGTATCTCGTTTACTAAAATATCGACGAAGTTTCGCCGAGTTTCAACGAGAAATTACTTCGCCGAGAAATTCGAAATATTCGCGGCAACTTTGAATTATAAATAAATCTTCCTTCGCGTTTCGATACGCAAGAGAAGATTAATCGAGTCAATAACCATCGAGATTTATTTCCAAGCTTATTATTAATTATGAACAAATTTTGCAATGAAAAATTTATACGCCGAATTTGAAAATTGAAAAAATCGGAGGAACATTGGACGAGTTCCTCGGCGTTTATAGAACGACTGATATAGGTTGATTCAGGTGAAATTTACGAGCGTCCGCGGCTGTTGGGCGCGATAATATACGCGAGTTAATATTTCGCCCGTTATAATAAGCGCATGGCGATAAAGACGTCTGAGCATGGTGGAAATTGTTTGCGCAGAAGAACGTGAAAGAGGAATAATGGTTCAATCGAGAGGAAAGTAAAATCCTGCCGTCATCCTGGCGCGTGGCAAACCAGGCCAGAGGCCTGGATCCTCGTCCTCCTCGTCTTCGTCAACGGAGAGGCTGCAAAGGATGCCAGGACCGGCGCAAGAGAGGCCTCGTGCGCAAAGACTTACCGACATCGAGCCTCAGACGGCAAAAGTGAGTAAACAAATTCTTCGATCCTTGTAATTATTCCATAATTTTATTCACGTCGCGTGATTAAACGAGAGGGAGAATAGAATTTACCGTGGTACGATCAAAGAGCAAGATTAGTCCTGGTACTTTCTTCGTATACTTCTTATGTACCTTGTTTTACGACGATACAAACGCCTTAACGTTTGTGACACGGGGTCTATGCAACGTGGTATATACAGTGTGTAAAAGAAGTATTAGCACGTTTCATTACAGTAACTTTCGATTTAATCCATTTGCGTCATACGAATTAATCGCCAGTTGTTTTGGTTAAAATAGATTTACCAATGTCTGAAAAGATATCAGAAACGTGATATTTTAGTTACGTGCCGATTACTTCGGTGAAAGAATCCAGGCTCTTTAATAAAGGAAGAAGGAAATTAAAAATTACTCTCTTCGCGTATATCGCTATTCACTCACAGTGTGAATGCATCTATATCTATATGCTAATGATGCAAATTGGATAATTCAAGTTTGTGTACGTGTAGAGAATAACGAGTTCTATATGCAGCAATTTTTTCATGGATAGGAAACCTTTTAGGAGAGCCAAATAAATCTTCAAACTTTCAGTATTTCCTCATACTCCGTGCATTTAAAAATTAAACGTTATTCGTGTAAAACGTTTTGTCGCATTTCGTACTGTTGCGAAGTGATATTTAAAGAAAGATTGTTGCACGTATAATCTGTTGTGATATACGTACTCGTAGATCTTCATCCGAATTGAAAACTTCAAATCGGAATCTTCTGGCTAGGTGAATTTCCTTGTAACATATTGTGCCGATACTTATTTTACCCGTTGCAAATACATAACTAGACTATCGAGTTATATTATTTGTCGAAATTATGCACGTGGTTCTGCTTTCTTTTCTTCCAAGCTTCGGCTTGTATAATAGCGACGAATTTGTTGAGATGGCAGGTATACAAGAAGTGCGAAGTTTTCTCTTTTTAATGAAAGTTGTATTTGTTTATGATCATAGAAGATATTAACATCAGAATTACCAAACCAGTCTACGCGACTGGTTTCGGATATTTTATTTTTGCAATGATTTCACATGCAGCCACGTCTTACGATATTTACCGTTGATTTTTATTTATCTGGAAATATGATTATATATACCCCGTTAATTATTATTATCCGTGTATATCGTATTTATCTATAAATCGCAGGTACGTAATTTCAGCTATCTAATTCGAGATACGCGTGCCTTAAAATCCACAGTTTTCTGGCTACTCGACTGATTTCTTATTTCAGTATTGTCACGGGAAGTGGCCTCGGACCGATGTTCAGAATTCTAAACTCGATGACTGATTTATGTAATTGCACGTAATCGTGTGTATGCTCCGATGAAAATTGGCCACGGTATAATTTCCTCGCTGAAAGGATATTGCGTCGTAAAAGTGGAGGAACAAGAGCATACTAGGCGGTGAAACTTTGTAAAAGTGCAACGAAACGATTTCCTGGAAAATGAGTCAGTGTTAGGTAATAATTGCTCGGTTTCGATGAATCATAATAAATCGATGCGAATGTAAACGAATAAATATAAATACACGTGCAGATATAAACGCAAATACGAGTACGGATATAAATACGAACAGATGAACGGAATTCTCAATTATCCAACGTCTATCGAAACGTTTCCGGAGTTGTTCGCGACGATGTCCTCTTCCACTTCCGGTTCCGCCATTTTGTCGATTTATAAACACGAAGAAACCTGCGAGTTTCAACCTTGATTTACCTTGATCTTCCTTTCATTCTCGTTTCACATCTCGATGATATCAGCCTGCTTTCCGTTAATTACTCACGCGACCCTTGCTTGGTATAGGTCAGAAACCGCACGTCGACGCATCTCGTTGCCCCCCTACAGCTTTAACATTAATCTCCTCTCCTTTTTCCCCCTTTAAATTATTTCTTCATTCAGCTTTCCCCGATTCCGTTTACTTTCTCTTTTTACGTGCACACGATTTCTTCCATACGCCGGAGTGTCACCTGGTATTGAGTAATTTTCGCCTAAAATTTCCTGGGGGTCGCGTCACTTATATATGATACGACGATTAGTCGTGATGGATTATTTCTGATCTGATTTGTCTATCTGATTTGGTTATCTAGAAAGTTACTGTACCGGATATAGTTATTCATTGAAGTACACGTAGGTTCGGAGCATCGATGTATGGATGTGATTTAAATTTACACTGGATGGAAAATACAGAGACACTTGGTTGTGGCGATTCAAAAGAACGTGAAAACCCGCGTATAACGGAAACCGGGTATATATCTCGAGGAACAAGTGTATTTTCAATGCACAGTTTTGAAGCAAACGATAATGAAGGATGTTCGGAACAGGTTGAACATATTGTCATTGTCCTTTTTGCAATTTTTCTTGCCTTCGTCGTGCTCAGTAATTTGTATCGTTTGTTTCTATTTTTGTAACACAGTGTACACTCACGCCCAATGTTTTTACCGATGTCTCTCCTGGCTGTAACATCCTGACGGAATATTCCTGTGCTTGCAGATAGATAGGCTTTGCCTAGATTTGATAGCTTCTCGACCATACGATTTCAATCGTGCCAGATTAATTTCGTGCGAGAATCCAAACTAATTATAGCCTGCTTTCCCAAATTTCGGTTTGACGATCAGTACGTTAACGGTGTCCAGTCGGACTTTTCCAAGATTCGCGCAGCGAATAGGAGGGTATCTTGATTAATCGTATCGGCAGACACGGTAATGTCTCCTCGTTTGTTCCCTTGTTCCCCCTCGATCCGTAAAGCACCGCGTTACTTGCCTCATAGCGAACGGAACTGGCAGGAAACAGAAACATTTCATAAAGCTCCATCGTCCCGATGTGCCAGCCAAGCAAATAAAAGCGGTTTATTCAACGTGGGGACAAAAGATTTCAGCTTTCTCTGCCGTTTTTCCATTTCTCTCTGCCTACTTTCTCAGCCATCTCCTTTTCGCCGATAAGGTGCCGTTGTTGCTCTCCGCGCACGCTTTTCGGCCGTGCCTCGTAAAGTCGCTTCACCAGAGAATGCGGAAGTTGCTTCTATTTCGCTCCGGTCTCGTTCGTCCATCTCGCTAGCGTGAGAGCAAATCGATAAGCTTTGCCGCTGCCGTCGTGTGGTATACGTGTAACCAGCAGTGCGTACCAACATCCTCTCCTGGAACACCCATCCGTACGACGGAAGCCTTCTATTTTCCTGGCCCGAAGCGTTAACCCTTCGACTGCCGGCGCAAATTAAGCTGCTTCGCGGCCAGGAGAAAGGTAAAGAAAAGGGAGAAAAAAAGAAGAAGAAGAAGAAGAAGAAGAAGAAGAAGAAGAAGAAGAAGAAGAAGAAGAAGAAGAAAATCCATCGAAGATCCCTACAGAGACGTGTCAGCTGTTATTTACACCGGAGATCGTGGTTTTCGCAGACTCTCGAGATGGTTTACCGTGAAAATAATTGGAAGATCGTAGCCAATGTTGGGTTAGATTTATCGTTACAACGTGTAGTTATCGAGGGTAGAAAGGGTTTCTTGGTCTTTCGAGGGTGTCGTTATCTCTCTTTTGGTCGCTTTAATTGTCGCGGAGATCGAGGTGCTTGAGTTAGCAGGGACCATGTCAATAACCAGTAACTCTGGGTATTATTTGGCTTTTGGAAGCAACTTTGGAGGAAATTCTGGTTACTATATGGTCTCTGGAAGAGAGTGTTATCGGGTTATGTAGATCGTTCGTGGTAATGCAATAAAAATTCAGGCGAAATCAGGATCCAGGGTCTGAGAACGGAATACCTTATCGCGGTCGCTCTCTTTGGGACGAGGATCATCGGGAGCTTGGTCCGATGGCACTCGCGTGAATCATTAAATCGTTGTGAATGAAAGATAACGTGAATCACGGAGAAAGATCATGAGTCACGGTGAAAGCGATCGGGCATTAATCAAACCGCGTCTATACGTATCTACGGGCGAAATTGTCAAGCGTGACAAAGCAACGATTGCGTAGAAAAATCCATGATTCTTAGATTCGAATTTTGTTGGAATATCTGCTCGTAACTTTGAGCTTATTAGCCGAGAAAATATTTTATTTATCGCTTATCAGGCAGCGATTAAAATTCGCGATTAATCGAAATCGTTTACAGTACAGCGTGGATGGTAACGAGCGAAAATTGAAGTAATCACGGGGGTTTCTAATTAATTTAGCAGAAAGTTAGCCCGTTCCCGTGACTAGGCCGTGGAACGTGTTCGTCTGCTGCGTGGTCGCTGTCTTCTTTCGCAGATGTTCCTTTTTTCACCAACGACCGCTTCTCCACGTCGGCGAATACATATGTTGGGCCCGGTTTCTTGTTGCATACTTGTTATTTTAACTGGTGTCCACAGACCAGCTCCGTTTTAACGAAGTTCACGCGTTTGCATCGAAAGTGCCACACGCGACTGTATTAATTAAGCCACCGCCATTATTACGCGTGTCCACTAACTGCTGCGTCGCTTCGAGATATTCAGCTAGGAGCTCTATGTACACTGACGACGGAAAGCTGGGCAGCAACATCGTTTACAGAAATATTTCTTAGCTATCCTTGCACTGTGGTTTAATTGCGAAAAATAGTGCATCGAAAAAATTAACTTTTTCGTTTAGTTTTAGTAGATCATTACATATCTGGTTTATTTACGATAATAAAATTATTCCTTAATTTATGTTGTTAAGTATTTAGTATCCATCGAAGCTTTGTATAGATAGTAGATATTTTCTCTTCCATGTTCTATCTAGATTATTCTATCGATAGTCTGCCAATGATAAATCTAAGGAATTTAGAGACAATCTCCTGTTCAGCATATCGTACTTCGTTATATCGTGCAATCGCGCGTGTATTTTACACATTGATAAATCTAAAATGTTTTTAAACAACCCGTTAAGAAACGTTTGCAGTGATTCAATTAACCCTATCGTATTCTAATACGCTATCGTAATCGCGTAATATACAACGATTTCTGAGTAATCGCTGAAAGATGATCAGCTGTACTCCGTATTGCTTTCAAACTTTGTATCGATAGTGTACCCACGGGTTGCGTAGACATAGTCGAATAAGGAATACGGTATTTGCTGGACTAGTTTCTCGTTTCAGTAAATCGTGTTACGTTCCTTCATCCATGTCGAGGAACGAAGTTCTTCGTAATATTTCCTTTTTCTTCGTTATCCGTCGTCGTGTTTTCTTTCTCGCTGGTCGTCCTCGCGAGAAGAAAAGGAGTAAGAAATAACTAGTATAGTCGCGGTTGTGAAACAGATTAGGTTATTGTCAGTGAATTGTCCGTGATCATTAAGAGAACGTAGTGGAAGAAGAAGGTCGGTACTTTCTCGAACTAATCCAGCCGGGGTTCTATTGATTAATAGAATGATTGACGATCCTTTTCATCGGAACAGATCCATGGCAATAGGATTTTACAAGAGAATCCGCTATTGTTGCTGTAATACGTGTGTTCGTGCGCGTTTATTTCGCTGGTTGTTAGTACTGACGAGTAAAATATTGGCGGGATGGGTTTTCACGCTTGACAGGGTATTCCAATATGTTCGCACCAGAAATAGAACTTTTCTTGGTCGAGCAGACGTATCTGGTGAACAAGGGACGCTTCTCGATACGCTGGAAAAAAGTGCCTCTGAAAGAAAAAGTGGATTGAGTTATTGGAAACGTCGTTCTATACGCGAATATTCGCAATAAATTAATTTCACCTTAGAAAATGTTGAAAGAAATTATAACATTGTACCAACCTCTTTAAGAACAAGTTCATTAAATCCGGAGGAAGATAACGTAATACATTTTTTTCCGAGAAAGAATTAGAAAAATAAAAAATTGATTTTATCGTGAATAACCTGTAACAAAAGTAATAACAATTACGATAAAACGAAGAGCGATACATTGAGTTAACGTTACTTTTTTGCGAGATAAATTTATAAAAGTAAATGGCATAGTTAAAAGATCTATAGATTTAACGCTGATAGAATATTCAGAGAACAGCAAAGGAAAAATACTGACAAAACATCTGTACTTTCGTGATTGAATTACACATCGTCTAAGGTAAGCAAATATTCGAATATTTTTGAGCGATATTGTATATACCGGAATCTTCCAAGAGGTTGAGCCATGTTTCTTTTTAATCGAGACGAAAAAGTCGGTGCTGTAATTTTTTCCCCTCGTTCTAATCTGTTTCGAGAGGAGATTCGTATATATTCTTAGATTTTCGCGGATCGTAAACCATAAATCACGATTCCCTCCGCATCGAGATTAAAACCGGAAAGAACTTCAAGGTTCCACGGAGCAGAGCTAAAGCGAGATGAAGTTTACCAAGAGCAAGGGGTATTCAGTATAAGCAAACAGAAACTTTGTGCAAAGGGTAATGAAGCTCGGCCAGTTGTTGGACGCGCGGAAACTTGCATTGGTTCTGTGGGAGTCTTGATTGTTACGTTCAAGAAGGACGATAACGTGACCCGTTCTCGGTCGACCGGTTTTTTCGACTGAAAACTCGAACGAAAATATATAACACCTCGATCTGTACTGGGTGATCTAAAAAACGCAATCGAATATGTTTGTTTTCAGTTTGAGGTTAGGTTTGGCCCCTGTTCCTATCTTACTCCTGCTCCTTATCCCTGCCTGTATTTTGTCATCACACCTACGAACAATTATTCTTTTAATTCACACGTGTCAGACTTTATTATTGTCTTTAGAACCATTAGTATTTTATTATAAATATAATAATATAATTATTATTCTATATAAATATTATAGCCTACCAAATTTTACTCTTGTTTTGTATATCATATATTTCACTTTCATTCTTGCGAACAATTATTTTATTACCATTACTACTGCAGTGTGCGATAAAATAATAGGACATCCTGTAGTTTCTAGAAATTAATGCGATGTGTGCATATGTTACGTATGTATTTATATGATATACCCGATCCTGAATAACACAGAGGAATATTAACCATAGTTTGCATTTCTTCCTAAAAATTTTACCTGTTTATGTGAAAAATCTCCGTATTTTCACGTATTGAATCCAAATCCGAATTAAACGAATCTGTATCTGAAAAGAGAAAATGTTTTCGTTAGTTTTGCGAAATTTTTCTAAGGATAACAATTTTTTCCAATATTTTTATCAACTACTATCGAGTCACTATCGAATAGTACTAACCTTCCTGCGTAGGATCAAATTTCATTTATATTCAGACTATGTTTGTTTGTCGAGAAAAAGTTGCGATAGTCATAGGAACTATCTGCAGCCAGATATAAATGTTACTCATTTTGTTATGCATTTATTCGCAGCGTCGCGTAACGCGTTATAAAACGGTTAAGAGGTTGAAAGACGATCTAGACTCTTTGCCGTAGTCGGAATGCAGACAAAAGGGGTAGCCTTTGAATTCCTACGGTCAAAGAAAGGCTAGTCCTTGTTCAGGATTATTGATTCGAAAGCATCGCGACGAAAAAAGAAAAAAGAAAGAAAAAGGTTGGGAAGACGGAGAAGGGACGCGAGAAGCGTCGTCATACAGTTTTTCCGAGACGTCGTTCTAACGAAGATGGGCGCGGTTCGAGGCGCATTTCTCCGCAGCTTTCGCAGATTGAATCCCAGCACTTAGACCGTGACTCACTATGGTCTGCCTCGGATAGGGTTTCTTGCGGAATTCCGAAAGCACCCTTCTGACGCGACGAAATTACACGTCGGACATTCTGCGTATTTTCGTTTCCAGTAACATACGTGTTTTCGTAACGGTCATCGTAGATACGCCATCTATGAGAGTTAGAAAAATTATTGGCAAATTATTTGGCGCGAAATTTAAATCGAAATCGATTAAAATCAATATTTTTATTGATTAATTTACCTTATTTATTTCGTTCATTTCGCTGCTTCGGATCGAGTCGATTCTCTGGAATTGCATTACACATAAAGGCTCGAACTACTACGTCGATTTCCTCATAAATAATAGAATAGCTTCTCTATACGTAATGAGATTAGAGGAGCTGGGGATTGGTAGGTTAAAACGATTCAGTGACCCCGACGATTCTTTATGCACTGTTTTTAACTGTATACGTACCTTGCTACGATTAAATTGTTTCGCACGACTGGAGAATACGTCAGTTATCTTTGTCCACTTTAAATATCAAAAGCGTGTTTTATTTAATTTTTTTCTATTTTTTTCTTCTTTTTTGTATCGCCGAACAACAAAAAGGAACAATGCTTCCGGTTCGATAATGCATTTCACTGGAGAAAAGTAGGAGCAAATCGAGAGGATAACGAAGTGCAAAAATATTCAGAGGGAACTAGAGTGGGAAAAGCGCGGTTCGATTGTGTCTGCTCGTTTCACATCCTTGCGAGATATCGTATCGTAGTCCCAATTTTCGTATCCCGTATCCCTGTTTGCCTCTGGCTCAGCCCTAGTTTCTTCCCCAAGGTTGCCATTATTATTGCTTGATTGGATGTGTTACTCCAACGACCCACTTTTTGCTGAAAACTATTATTTCCATCGGACGTTATTGTGCAGACGCGTCAAAAAGGCGGAAGGCAGTTGCCTTTTAGCATTAACGACATATACCGTGTTTGCTTGTTTCTTCTTTTCCACGACAGATGCCTCTACGGTAGGACGATTAACGTTTCGAACGATCGACGATAGATGGAATCTCACTCGACATAGTTTTAGGCAATTGATTATCGTTTCGCATTAGAATTTTCATTGGCCTTTCTCGGTAACGAGTGAAACGGTATTGAAATATTGAATCTTGGTGTGAAAATTCCGGAAGCGTGTTATACTCATAGGAAGCGTAGTTTCGGTATAGATGAATAATTCGGGTTCCATACACTTTGAGCAACTGTGTTGAGCGCGGTGTTGGCGAGTATGTGAAATCCACACCGATTTACGTTTGATCAAGCTCGATGCGACTGAAGCCACGGCACGTACCGGGGCTACTGGAGAGAAAAATAACATTCGTACAAACTGTCTGTGTTTTCCGACATAGATGAAAACCAATGGCAACGCGCGAATGATCGCACGATGAAAGTAATCGACTATTCCAGACGTCTAACGCGACACGAAGAAAATAGAAAGTTCTCTCGGAGGATGCGTTAAAAGAAACGTACGTTACACGAAATATACTATATTTTGGCGTGAAAAACCTAACCTCACTCTTCCAAGATGTAACGTTGAAAGCCGATAGAAACATCGCGGTCAAAGTTTTCCGTAAAACCCATTCGGAACCTTCGTGCCTTTTTCTATAGTTCGTAATATTAACTCTAAAACTTTCGAGCTTTTACCAAGCAGCTTTATTACGCTTACTTACGAAAGTAAGAGAATGTCCCGAACCTTCGTATCTTCTTACGCGTTTATGATAAAAAGAAAGTTTCATAATCTGGCTAGCGAAAAATTTCTCAAAGTCTGCTTATCTTCCAAGTAACCTCATCGATCGTTATCGATCCACGCCCCGTTACAGCCCTGCTGCGATATCTTCGTCGACCATCAAACCAAAATTCCCCGCTTTGCTGCGCGTGGCCTCGCACTGCTCTCCCCTCCCGCTCTGCGTAGCCCGAGGTAATCGTTTTGCGCCGAAACAGGTACACCGATTCGGCTGGGAATTGTGTCGAAGAGCAAAAATCTCCGATATCCATCCGAAATGGTAAATCGTTGCGCGCGGCAACGGGTGGGTTCTTGGCGCGAGAGAAAAGCGGGGTGGGAGCGGGTGTTGCGCGATCGCAGGGTCGCGCGGAGACGACGGCGAATCCTTGGCGTCCCGGTGCGGTGCGGAGGCTGGCTGCTGACTCCGTGACCCAGTTTCCCCCGTCCCGACGCCGGAGAGCGTCGGATTCGTACTCGAGCATGGAATCGAGGCGGCTGGAACCGCGGCAACCTCGTCGTTCCTTCGTCGTCGCGTTCGACCGTCGCATTCGACCGTCGCGTTCGACCGCCGTTGACGACGTCATCGTCGACGATCGCGTCCTTCGGCTGGTGTCGAGCCGCCGCGAGCGACGCCGCCACCGTTACCACCGCCGCGTCGACTCGACTGACGGTGGTGTATCCGGCAGGCCGCGTTCCAACGTCGTCCGTTCACGCTCGTCCTGGCTCGCGACGCTATGCGTCGCGTCCTCCTCGCCAGCTGTGCCAGCTGTTCCAGCCGTCTCGAGGTAGTTGTTCCGTCTCGTCGACGAACTCGCTTCTAGCTCCACGTCCACCGACCTCCTTTCGTCTGTCTGCTATCCCAAAGACAGTTCGCGCTTTTCACCAGGGTTTCTATCGGTTGCGCGAATTTCCGGTCGGATGGAGGAGCGCGACCGGTAGTGGAGAAAGGCCGTGACACATCGTGCTGATTCTTTCCATGGATAATCGAGCGGTAGATCCCTCGCAGGATTTCCGATGTGTTTAAGGATCTCGTATCGGTTTATCGAAATTTTCTTGGGCAGCGTTCAGGTAGTGTTTGCAATTTTCAAATTTCCAATTTTTTCTCCTCTTTGTCTTTCTTCACTTTTTTTTTGTATCATTCGTTTATTCATTTCGAATGTCATTTCTAGTTCCGAGATTGTATCGTATCTCTGTATCTTGATCAAGTAGACCTTTTCACCGCACGACCCTGTGTGCCCCGACCGTGGTTCCAAGGACGAGTTTATGCGCCATTTCATTTTAATGGTTTTCTCGCTCTCGAAATTATCATCGTAATGACTGACTGGAATACGTTAATATTCGTTGGTTCGCGTCGCCATGGTTTTCGCTCCTATCGGTTTGGCTTATTTCCGCAGCCGCGTTTAATGGACTCGTCCTGTGCGGCCGACCTTGTCACGTTTCTGCCCCATTTCGGTTGTCCTGATTCATAGATAATCGAATCATGACGTACTGCTAACTTTCTTTACTAGTTCCCGCATGGCCTGATAATTTCTCTGATATCGTTACCCTCCAAGGACACCGAACACCTTCGTTCGTTTTTCTCATCCCTGATCAACCCCTAGCCGAGTCGATCGAACACCCCTTTTTCATCTTTTCCCCACTATTTCCAGCTCGTCGACGATGTCGACTAGCCTAAGCCGCGTAACGCGATTCCAGAGTAGATTGCGTGCATTTTTCCCCTCTAAAGAACGATTATTCGAGTATCTAATCCGATCGCATCTAATCGATTTATCCATCGCTTGTATCTCTCGCTTTCCAGTCCCGTCTGTCAACCTTGAAAACGTATGGAGTTCTCGGTAGATCTCGACCAGATAAAATTTATACTTGGGTTCGCATGGCTTCTAGCGATTGTTCCCGCTAACCTTTCCAAATGAATTTTCCCGCGATCCTGCGTTTGCCAGAAATTGGTGACCTCGTACGATTTAACCGCGCATCGATCCCATCCCTACCTAACAATTTTCAACCCCCCACTCCGCTCCATGAAACCATTTTCAAATTTCGCCTTCGACTTTCTCGCAAATATTAACTCTTCCCTCTGATCCTTGGGAACCGTATTTCCTGCTCCGTTATCGCATTGTATCTCCTGTTATTCTAAGCTCCGATCAATTTTCGTCGATCCTCTTGGATTTTTTGGTAAAATCGCTCTATCTAAAGATCATATTTAACAAAAAAAAGGGGGAGAAAGGAAAGTTTAAGTGTCGTTTCCCTGAACTAACTCTCCATCGAGTTATTATTCCAGGGAACTGCAATTATCTCGCACTATAGAGCGGAAAGAAATCGCTTATTTATTTACGCGTAAGGAAAATGTTCAAGTTCAAATAATCGTTTAGGGTATATTGCTTATAAATATCTCATCGGTTAAGTGCGCAAACGCGATCGTACACCGTTTACTTATTTTAGGAGGAAAAAAAGCGATAGGGGTGGGTCTGGAAATATCTATAGGTTTTCCGCGGTTTTATCGGGTTAATTCGAGGAGCGCGCCGGATAATCCGGATGGAAATATCCGTTACGATGGAACGTGGATGGGTCTAGTAGAAAAGAATCCGGTACGACGAACGAGGAGGAATTTCGACTTTCGTACGTGGTGTACGTCGTTTAGTTTCTTTAACGATTTATCGAGGGAGATCGGACGTGGCCGGTGGAAGTAGAGTATACGCAGCATTCGTAATGTTTGCTTAATGTTGCCAAAAAGTTCGTCGACCTACTAACAGGGAGAGAGAAACTGCAGCTGCTTGGATATTTCGCGTTATAAATTCCTCGATGTTTATCGATCGCGAAATGCATTAACGCTGCCCGCTCCTCTTGGTCCGCCGAAGACGATTTCCTGCTCTTTTTCCAACCCCTTTCACAATTTCTTTTCACGCGATCATCGCGAATACTCTTTATCCATCAGCAACTCGGATCTCGTTGATGGTGAATCGGATAACGAGCAGCAGGCCATTTTCGCGTCGAATTCAATTATGCTTAGAAATCTCGCGAAATCTTACACCTAGAAATCTCTACGAGCCTGGCGAATCTTTATTTATTTCTTTATTAGAAATTGCACGAATTTCTTTATTTTTTCCTGTACGTGGACTTTACTTTTTCGTGTCGACTGTTTCGCTGAAATTTCCAGATGCTCTCTGTTTCGTTGTTACGAAAAATATTAATGCGAATACGCCTTGTTGGTCGACATACTGGGTCTCGTTAGTGCATGAGACCATTTTTACGTCGATTTATATTACATTTTATCTGGAAATTTTTTCCCATATATCAAGAGTGATATCTTTCCGTATTCTCGTATCACGGATTCGAAAGTTTCTTCGGTTTCTCATTTCTTCGCGAGAATTTTATTTTTTCTACCTTTTCGTGCCTTCTCCAGTTCCTCTTCGCAATTTCATCCGCCGACATCTTGGGTCTCATTCATAGCGAACTCGATAACGAACAAGGGACAATTTTCATGTCTAATTTAATCACACTTAGAGATCTCGCGAAATCGTACATCTAGAAATCTCTTTTCAGGAATCGTATTCTTTTTCTTATCTTATCAAGAATCCAAAAGATTCCCTTGTTTTTCCGTTCTTCCGTAGGAGAATTTTATTTTCCCTTCTTTCCCTTTATTTCTCGATGATATTTCCACGAGATGGGACAGTGGAAGACCACTTCTTTCAACATCCTAACGTTAAACTTGCCACGACCTATCAAATGACCGATAAATGGGAAATTGAAAGAAGGAAAACTTAGAATAAAATAAACGAAGATATTGGAAAATCGATAATACCTATATCAAAAGAAGACTCGAGAAGTCGTGACCGAATTCTTACTCAAACATCTAATATCGGTTATTTATACCGTGTTAGGTTTAATTCGTTATTAGGTTTAATAACGAATCTGATAACAACCGAAAGATCATTCTCACGGGGAATTCGATTATTCCAAGAAATCCAAGAAAAGATTCTTCCACCATCCCGTCCCGTCGTCCGAGAATTTTTCTTTCGCCTGGTTCCGTCCTCGAGGAAATTTTGAGGAGATGGAACGGTGGTATCGATGGATAATGCTCGATCGGGGAGCGATCGTAACAGTTCCAATTATAGAGATTTACGGACAAACTCGAAGGCGGATTGGCAGCGAAATCGGGTTTAAAGAAGCGTAAAGCAGGAGGCAGCGCGGAACGATCGTTTCCGAGCGATTGCCAGATCCAGCAGGGAGAGAACAGTGCTCGCTTATACGTATAGAGAAGCTCTGATGTTTGCCTCGACGTTGCCAAAAAATACAATGACCCAAATAAGACAAGTTGCACTCGTTCGTCGATACTCCGCACTGCGATCTCTCTCTGGAACTGTTTCGTTCGAGTGCGCAAACAGCGTGCTCGGTAAGTCTGCACGGATACCACGTACCACGTCCTCGAAGAACAAGAGGAATAAATTTTTCGCCCTCCTTGCGATATTTTTCTCTCCTACCTTTCCAACCCTCGCGGTGTTATACATATCGACGATTATGAGAGTGGCCTAAGCGGTATACAGGGTGTCCCAGCAATGGTAGTACAACCGGCAAGAGAGTGGGGATGATTCTACGTGAAAAAGCAAATTAAAAATAGAAAAAAATTTTTCATTCGAAGCTTCGTTATCGAGAAAATCGACTTTGAATATTCACCTAGTGCGCGTGCACTTAAGTTTGGCTTTTAGATGGAAAAATTCATTTCTTTTAGAATTTTTACTTACACCACTTTTACAATTTTATATATACCGTATTTCTGAAGATATTTTCATCTTTTTACCTTTTGATTTAAAGAATTGAATTTTAGAAATAAATTATATCGGCTGTAATGCACCGGGCGGGTTAATTATCCTTTCCCTCCCGTTGCTTGCAAACGCAGAATTTAATATTTAGAGGAAGTACATCGAATAATCCGAGCATAAAGCAACGAAGGTCGCGCGAGAAATTCAGTGACCACGTAATTCGATGGTTTTCAACCTTCTGCTATTTGTCAGTGCGACTGACGTATGTCGTAATGAAAGGACCGATTAATCGTGATATTTATCGCGTGCATTATGCTGGCGCATGTAATTCGTTTTGCTCGAGTCTCGATCACGAGCGTAATATTTTTACGATGCATGCAGATGATGAGAATACTCCTGGAATTCGACGTGGACGATGCGTCGAACCAATACATTGTCATCTTTTAATACACGTAGACTCGGCGTCTTTCAGCATGTACCAGTACTTCATTTTAACACGCTGCATTGCAATGAATCGAATGAGAAATGTTTAATTCGCTATGGATAATTGCTCGACGAGTTTGTTATTATTTTCCTGTAAATAAGACACAGCTGAAATCGACAAAGAGTAATCGCGTAAAGAGACACTTTCGCGCGTTACTCGTGCGTGTACTCGTCGTAGGTCAGGGTATTGGTGAGCAACGAGACGTAAGCTGGTTGGACAAACGAAATAATTGATAGTGCTCTTATAATTGAAAGCCTACTCTACCGCTTCTCTCAACGCTTAAAGAGGAAGTCCCTTGTACGCGGCTGAAAGGCCGGGTTGACTTCCGATTTTTCTACTCTCCTTTTTACGTGTCGAAAGTGGTATATCTGATTTACCACGAACAAGTGACGCATTTAGCTTCTGACTCTTTGGATTCTATCGATCTTATCGGGGCATTTTAACATCGACACCATTCAAATGGTATCACCGAGGAATCTGTGGAATCTCATACTTAATACGATACAGCGGATAGGTTTATCACGGTATGGTGGGAACGAGATATTTCTTCGAAAGAACGGTCTCTTTCGTCCGTTTTACTTGAAAGTTTCTAATTAAACGTTACGGCGTGGAAGTTTCTGACCCGTTTTCGAGGCAAATTCTACATAATGCCGAGCGCGTTAATTGCGCCCAACGCACTCCTAATCGAGTTGTTAAAAACTCGCATAAACGAAGCCACTCGCGAGCAGTATGCGAGTTACTCGAAATACGGGAAGTCGAAGATTCGAAGTTCGTTGCATTCGGAAATTTTCAAATTCGCAGATTTCCGAATCTACTTAAAGAATTGAGCATTTCAAGACTCGAATCTTTCGGGCTTTCAGTTTTAAAAGCTCTAAAAAAAAAAAAAAAAATTTGGAAATTTGCGAATTTGGAAATTTGGAAATTTGGTGTTACGGAGTAATTTGGCGATTTAGGCTTGTCGCACGAGGTTGATAAATGTGTTTGCCACTTACGGGGACAGCATGCCACATTCGGGTTATCGATTTAGAGCAAATTTGGCACATACTTAGGACACACCCTGGACCATGATTTACTAAAACCATAACGTTACTCGAACATTAAACTCGATGTTGCGCGAGGAGTTTGGCTCTAGCCAAGTAGACAAAATTTGAACCAAATCGGTGACCCGATGTCGTGCAGTCCCCTCGTTAGTTAAGTTCTCGACTATACGATGATTCATCTTAACCGTCTTCCTTCAATTGCCTTCACAGACTGCCTCCATATTCTGCTAGCGTTAAACGCAATGCAGCGAAACTCGTTTAAACCGTTCATACTTACATAATAAGTTTATTCGAATAACTCGGTTTCATGGTTCTCATTTCTCTTCAGCAACGGTATATTATTTTTGACATTAAGCTGAGAAAATATTTTGCCATCGCTTTGGGACAAATTTTGCTTTCTTGTCGACTTGTAAACCACTATATCTTCCTCTCTCTCTCTCTCTCTCTCTCTCTCTCTCTCTCTCT
>NW_016909446.1:1864356-1879073 GCF_001483705.2 Eufriesea mexicana
CTCTCTCTCTCTCTCTCTCTCTCTCTCTCTCTCTCTCTCTGTCTATGTATCTTGTATGGTAATTAGAATAATATTTTATAGTTATCTATAACATCGGTTAGCCTTTTGATAATACATTTTTCCATTTTACAGTGCGACGAGTATTTTAACGAGATTTTATTTTGTATGCCTTTTTCTATATATTCTGTAAACGTATTAACGCATTGAGAGTAGGGCAAACTGTAGAGGCAATTTTGCAAAAATTTAAAGATACCTTCATTTGGAATATTCGTTTATTATGTGCACTCTGGTAATTACTGGTTCTGCTTGATCGTATTATCGTAGTTAAATCTTCAGTGCGTTAAAGACACAATACGATTGTGAGAATTGCTAGAAAAACGTAAAAATTTTTATTCAACACAGGGATTAGGATGTAATCGAACGGACGATTTCAGTACACCAGTCAGTTCTGGCAGCAACATGAGCAGTATAGCACGGTTTCCAAAGTTGGACGAGTGTGCCCACTTTCATTACGAACATGTTGAACTCAGTTCCTTGGAGGTCAGTTACATTCAAATTTTAGCTTTAAACCGTTGAACTTTACCTATTAATTTCACCGATATTTTGCTTAAATATAATACCACCTTACCCATCTCGAATATCTATATCTCGAACAGTTATTAAACTATCAAAGATAATATTACATTTATTAACTCTATGCACTCGAGAGAGGATCTTCGGTCACTGTTTAATAGAATTTTCGAGATCGATATTAATTAATATAGTAAACTTAAGATAATGTAATAGCGTGCAAAGTATTGGAAGTAAATAATTCTACGTGTTAATTATTATACGATTTTCTATTTATTGTTAAAAAAAAAATATTGTCGATTTAGTGGCCGATCAAAAAACGTCGAGTGCAAAGGGTTAATCTCCATATTTATTTAATTTTCTTTTGATCTATCTTCGATTTCTCTGACCAGTTCTTCGGATCGGTATTCGTTCACTTAATTTTATTCAAATTCGATGCGTCGTTACTCGTTGCGTATTAAATTTGCACATCAATGATCCGTGATCTGTTCTATGAAACAGAAAATTATGTCCTTCGGCTAATAAAAGAAGAGTCGCATTGCGAAAACGACGGATTAAAAAGACCCAGTATACGTGTTCTCATATCGACTGTGTGTAATATATAAAAATAAAGATCGTACGTTGATTTTGCAGGTTTCGCTTAGCGAAGGTACCAATGATTCAGACAGCTACGCGGTCAGAGTAACATCCGGGGATGCATGCTGGACGCTGCAACGGTCTTATGATAATTTTGTTATGTTTGACAAGCAATTGCATCGCTGCATATTTGACAGGAAGTTCTCTTCCCTAACCAAGCTTCCAGATACACGGCCAAAAAACACCTGTGATATACTGAGGGACTATTTAAATAGGTTCTCCCAGTTAAATCATGAAGGCCTAAATTGCGGTCCTGTGTTAAATTGGTTGCAGCTAGATAATAGAGGAAGAAGAATCCTCGTGCCAGAGTCAGATTCATGCCCCATTAATACTCCTGCAGTAGCCGCGGCTTATGCAGTTAGACCTTACGTGGCTCAGGCACCGGATGAAATCTCCTTTCAGGTATGCTTTTCCACCTAAACGTTTGATCTTTAGATAAGAGAATCTCGAATGGCGAAACAAGTTCACGATTTCCTACATTTGTGACGGTATCATTCTCATCCCCGTCAATAGATGGAGGATTCCTATTTGAAGGAGGTTCGAGGACATTCTCGCAAGCCTCGGTAAAGAACCACCCTCCGTTTCATATATATATATAGAATTTCCAAACTTTCCGATAGTATCCCAGTCTAAGGCAGGGCCTGCTAGGTAGTCTTATCGATGAGTCCACTAACAGGCCCAGGCATCCCTTCCTTTCCCTTTCGTCCATTCTAGCACCACCGCCTCATCGAGACTACCTGCGACCGAACCACGTCAACACAATGGGGGGAGGACCAACCCCCCCTTTCCTTACGGATTTAACGCGAAATTATTTTTCTATTTCAGGTCGGGGACATGATTTCAGTAATAGATATGCCTCCTCCAGGGGAAAGTACATGGTGGCGTGGGAAGCATGGATTTGCAGTCGGTTTTTTCCCAGCGGAATGTGTGGCTGTGATCGGGGATAAAGTACCGCGTCATCTGACCGTGTCAACGACAGTTAGATCAAAGTTACCCGTGAAACCGGTGCTTCGAAAGCACGGCAAGCTAATCGCCTTTTTCAGATCGTTTATATTGAATAGACCGTCTAGGAGACGATTGAAGCAGTCAGGAATTCTGAAGGAACGTGTATTTGGTTGTGATTTAGGGGAACATCTTTTAAATTCTGGTCAAGATGGTATATATGAATATTTTACGTTGAGCTTGATATACGTATATCCTTCATTGTACACGGCTTAGCAATTGTATAATATTTCTTGATATTTGCAGTGCCTACTGTTTTAACCTGCTGCGCCGAGTTCATAGAGAATCATGGTTTAGTGGACGGTATATATCGTCTAAGCGGCGTGACATCGAACATTCAGAGATTACGAAACGCATTCGACGAGGATCGTGTTCCTGCATTGCATTCCGATGAAAGTATTCTACAAGATATTCATTCTGTGGCATCGTTGTTGAAAATGTACTTCAGAGAACTACCAAATCCACTCTGTACATACCAGCTTTATTCTACTTTCGTTAGCGCGGTTCAGGCTAGTACCGATGCGGAAAGATTAAGGCGGATGAGGGATACCGTTAGAAAATTACCACCACCGCACTACAGGTAACGTGGGAAAAAGGCCAGTTTCATTGTCACTTGAAAATACGTTGTTAAATCGCGAAAGTAACGTTACGATTTATATTTTCAGAACGTTAGAGTATCTTATGCGTCATTTAGTGAGAGTCGCAGCTCGAGGTGCGGAGACTGGTATGACACCGCGTAATGTCGCAATCGTTTGGGCCCCGAATCTCTTAAGATGCAAGGAATTAGAAGTCGGAGGTGTAGCAGCGTTGCAGGGCGTCGGTGTGCAAGCTGTGGTCACGGAATTTTTGGTCTGTTACGCCGAATTAATCTTCGGAGACGGTCCAGTTGGAAGACCAAAATCGTTAGCCATTACGACACCGGCAAGATTGCTCAGTTTGGAAGAGGCTCGAAACCGAAGTCTACGAGGCGAGCCTGATTATGTGGAAGTGGGCGCTGGTCCAGCCGGGTTACCATTACATTACCATACGGTCATAGAATTACCGCGGAAGAGAAACGGCTCGAAACGTTCACCCTCGTTGAACTGGAGAGCTTTGTTCGGTCGAGGTGGCTTAGGTGCCAGAGGAAAAACAAGACAAGTTGGCACGCCACCTCAAACAGAAACGGTGCCAAGTTCCTTAAACTCCTTACGACGGTTAAGACCGGTGAAAAGCGCAGACAGTTTGGACGGTGAGGACAGTTTAGGTCCTCTACTCGGACCACCACCAGCTAGACCTTGTGGACATAGTCGATCAGTCTCGCATGATTCGTATTTCGATCATTTAGCGGATGCACCGAATACTGCTTCGCCCTTGGATCTGTCAGAGATACAGCTTAATTTCGATTTGGAGGAACGAGAGATGCGAATGTTTTCAGAGGAGGAAAGTGGAGGAGTAGCATCGGTGGAAGCGTCACCGCGACGACAAAGAACAGAGGGATCACAGAATACCGCTGCTACCGGTGGATCGAAAAGAAAGAGATCGCGATTAGAGGAAAGACTGCAATGCGACGTTGAGTTGCGCTTCATTGATAGCCAAAGTCCTGATCAGGTAAGCGATATAGTACACGTATTGTATAATTTTATGCATCCCGTCGAGTTGTTAGCATTTATCTACAAATTTGGCACTTGTTCCCAGGTGATGGTATCTGCAGATGTTCACAGCATGGATACCCCATCTCCTCTGCCAACACCAGGGTATCTTCCATTATTATCCGAAGCTTCAACCCCACTCACACCTGCAACGCTACACGGGACACCGCATTCTACATCACCTGTACCAGCTAACAGTCCTAGGATAAGTTTCCGAAGTTTCACTTTACCTTTAGACATCGACGACGAACAAAGCAACGCGAACAAACTAAACAGAACTAGCGTGTCTTCCGATAAATCATCTGACCCTAGTCATAGGTTATCCGTAAACTTAGAAGGACAGAGCAATGCCAAGTCCTGTGAGAGGATAATGACATACGACAAGCACGTAGATTTGTACGATGATAAAGGATCTTCCAAGACTCAAAAGACTTCGAAGGAATCCAACTTAGTTGTATCGGATGTAGTCGACCAAGAGATGATGCCTTGCGATAGGCTAATGTCTCATTCTAGCGAGATAGATTCTAGTAAAGTAAAATCTCCGTGTAAAGATGTAGAAAATAGATCGAGCTCGTGTCCCGTCGACGAGAATAAATCTCACAACGACAGCAGGGATATATTAGACGTGCGAAAACACGATACGCAAACGAACAAATCGATCGGTTCGCAGAATGACGATGCCATGGCTGGAAATTCAAACGCACATAGAAATGAATTGCCAGGACTGCCATTATCCAGCACGACAGATCTCGATTCTCCGATGTCATGCGAACAAACCATTGAGGATATACCCGATTCCGGTTTTGTGATCTGTGATAACTCCGACAAGATGTTTACCAATACAGAAACATCACAGATAGTATCTAATGCTAACGATTCTGGTGAATGGGTGATAGTCGAGACAACTGGCTCCATCACCACACCGACCAGTGAATCCAGTAGTTCGAAGGATCCTTTGGAAGGCACTGTAAATAATGCAATTGCAACAGATGCTCCACAATTAAGATCAATGTCAGAAAACGTTTCTAGAACTTCGTTGGATCTTACTATGGGCTCGACTGTGGATACGGATACGTCTTGTATCGGTGTTAGTGACTTGACCGAAAGTCCTGTTCTGCCTCAGGAGTCTGCAGAGATGTTTGATGTCACTGACAACAGAGAACTTGAAGAACACGACGACAAAGAACTTCCGTAGCATTCGATGACCAAACTAGCTTCGGGATGGTCGAGTCTGGAAATAATTTTTCAAATATCGTTCACTCGCCTGTACACGATCAGGATAACGGAAATCAGAATATATGTACCGTCAACATAACAGATATTCGTTTGAATCAGAAATCTGGTGAAATGGAGCACGAAGTCACCACTTGTTACGCGCAACTAGATAACGCTAAAGCGTTCAACAGAAACGAGAACCCAGTGAAGGAAAAGAAGGTCGTCGAAGAAGAAGTTTTCGAAAATTCTCAACGCTCCTCGAGGAATGTCGATTTTCAGCAACAAGAAATTCGACGTTCCTTGCAGTTGCATCAGAAACCGCAGTTTCAAGCAGGCGATCGCCGTTCGTTCTCTAATCAATCAAAGAAGAGCCAAGATCTCGATCATTCCTTGACCAATACGGACAACAAGAAACGCAGTCAGAGTCAAAAGCCAGAAAAGTGCCAAAGCTTCGAATATGTTTCACCAAAGGAATCAGCTCAAAATAGTCAGCAACACAAACAGTTCCCTTCACGTACCGAAGAGTCCTCGAAATGCAACAAGGTGAAGAGCAATCAACTTCAGGAGCACATTGAACTAGTAATACCATCAGAGAACGCGGCAGAGCCTAGCGAGATAGCTCATCCTCCGGAGGGTGCATCCGAGACAACATCTCTAAATTCATCCTGTACGTTCTCAAATGCATCTTCTCCAGTGGATGACTCCATCGTTCTTCGAGACACAGCTGCTATACTTCAAGAGTTAGCGTTGCAGAGATTATCCGGAGGTATCGTAGGGGATCTATCTGTTCCTCCGAGAAGAAGGTACGAAGCAGAGAGTAACAAGGATAGAAGAAGCTTCGATTCTGAAATTGGCAGGGAGATAGTTCGCGAACGAAAGATGAGACAGGAACTGGACTCTGCTCGAGGGAAGTCGGAAGAACCACCGGTGAATAATACTCAGCATTTGCCGCCATGCTTGAGAGCTCGTCACGCGAGGGCTACACGAGCGTCTCTCAGTCGATCTTTGGACGAGGCAAAATTTAACAAGATGACGGAAGAAGCATCGCTGCCCGTGAAACAGGCCACAGAGGATGCTCAGCATAGTTCTACGCCTAACGTTGGAACGGGTTCGAACAGTTCCTCGAGTAATTCCGACAAAACGCATTTAAAAAATCTCGGCGGCTTGGACCTGGGCGATCCCCAGTGCAGAGAAAGGATAGAAAAGTACAAAGAAGAGAGGAGGACGTTCTTAAGAGACAAGTACAGGTCGGAAAGCTTTCGAGGTATGCTATCAAAGACGGAAGACGACGGAGAGCAGGCGCTTCTGGCTAGGTTAAAGCAGAGAGCCTCTAGACCCTCTCTTCATTGATATTAAAATAATATTTATGAAAACGCTCTGTCAACCTCTTTTCCCCGCGTTGAATAGATGCCTCTGCAATCGCGTCGCATGATGAAATAATGATATATTCCAGTGAACTGCTCGTTCTAACGATCATTACGTTTAACCCTTTGCTCTCAACGACGTTTCTTCGAATTACCACGAGGTACGTTTGTTTCTCTTTTCGCATTTCTTTTTTTCTTTTTTGTTCCCTTTTAAAACTTCAAGCAATTAGATACGTAAACGCATATCGTTAGATATTCTGCGCGAGGAAAAATGAATCTCAGTGTTTTACGATGCTTATCGTAGATGATAAGGAATTGACCAAACTGTAATTTTAAATTGAAAACGCGTTGAAGCGAAGGTCCAATTTCAAAAAGCGTATGCACGAGATCGAATTCTGATCTACTTATAAAGACGCGTAGATACGTATCGAAAATTATTCGTCGTTCCGCCATGTTTTATTTTTCTCCTTTTTCTTCTTTTTTTCTTTTTTTTTTTTTCTTCTTTTTTAAGTATTATCGTATACGTTTAATAGCATTTAGAATTTCGTTTAAGGGACACTGTATTTATTCTTCTGCGTGTTAGATTAGTCGAGTGTAAAGGGTTAAAGCGTGAAATACGATGAAGTCGATAAAACAAGTAGCATAATGGAAATTGATGCTTTCGAAAGGAAATCGACGGAGAACGTTCGTTTTTTATCGCTGTTGTTAACAGAACAGTTCGATGATAACTTGTACTTTTTAATTTATTATATAATCGAGATTATACGTACATATTATTAGAGTATTTCTGTTATTGTTACGAGTCGTAAGAATCATTTTTTCCATTATTGTTATCGCTCCCAAAGATTTCCCATTTATTAGAGCCTCTCGCGCTGTTCTGTTAATCGACCTTTAATTTAATCGAGATGTACCAGAGTGTGTTGGGTTCGTGGACCGATTTGGACCCTTTGCACGCGAAACTGCATTTTAACGCGAGTTATGCTAACTATGTAAGCTTGTTTGACAAATTTTATGCAAAGTTAAGTTTTCACGTACGAATTTATATGAATACTCTCTTTGTGATGGTTGAATTAAAAATTTTCGAGTGATTGTGCGTCCGTAACGCGTAATGCTTTATGAATATTATAAATGCTGTACTCTCGTATTTTATTATCATACTGTTCGTTCGAGAGTGACAGACAAAAAAAAAAAAAGAAAAAAGGGGAAAAAAGCGAAAAAAATAGAGGGGGGGGGGGGAAGAAGAAGAACACACGTAAAAGGGGGAAAAAGAAAATGGGAAGAAATGAGAAACGACCAAATTGATAAATTCTATAAAACATTTGAAATATTCGTTCTATCTGGACTCGAGGTACGGGTGCAAAGGGATTAGTGCTTATCAGTGAAAGCACGTGTCTTCGTGTCGATTAATGTAATTGAGTTTTAACATGTAATCGAGACGCTTCCCGTATTCCGTAAATTTTCGTTGTTGCTCATTGGTCCGAGTATATTTTATAAAGGACGAAGCGTGCTGCGCTCTAATCATAGCTGAAGGAAAGCTTGTTCGATGATAGTTCCAGAAGTGTGGTGTTCGTTGTCCTTTGAGAAATAGAGTATTTTATAGCTTCTTCTTTTTCGTTCCGAATTTCCATTGAGTATTTTTCCTTTCTTTTCTGTTTATTTTTTGTTTTTTCCTTTTAAGGATATCGTTAACACCGTTTCTTTTTTATCGTTTTTCTCATTTTTACATTTTACGCGACCGTTTCCACTACGCCAATCGCTTGTCACTCGTGTAAGAGAAATAGCACGTAGTTAGAGATTTTTAAATATGTTACACATTATTATCGATGTATCGATGTCGAAAGAAATTAGAATACTCGTTATTATTCGTGTTCGATTTTACGTTAGGAGCTCTGGTACATTTGATGGATTTTCGTTTGTGCTTTACCGGAGGATATGAAATTTTTCTTTATATATATATATATATAATTAAAAACACCGTATTAAATTAAGTATTCGATACACGCGTTGACATATTTTCTCTCTTTTACCATGGACTGGTCCATGGCCTGTAACACCTCTTTTGTATATGCTTAATTATTATTATTAGTCGACATGTAATATATTAATTTATACGTTTTAGTTTGATCGATGTAAAGAAGAGCTTTGCTTGAAATCAAGATTACTACAGGACCGACTCTGTTTCGTTAAGTAATAACATCGAACAACCTGTTACGCGATTACCATAGGAAAATATGAACTCGTTCGATCGATACAAGGAGTTTCATCGTGCATCACGTTCAACAGGAACCTTAGTTTGTATCTTCTTTCGTATTTACTTTTCTTTTTACCTTATCTTTCTTTTACAATAGTTTTACCCGTTCGAAGAATTATCCTTTCAGCAAACGATGATCTTCTGTGACGAATTATTCTTATTAATTAATCTCAGTGTTCGCATTTATCATTGTTTAGCAATCATGTCTTTTTTTATTCCTCCGTATGATTTGTACTATTACTATAGTTTACTACTCCAGAATTTGCCACTGTCGAGATTCGTCAACAGGCTAGAGAGCATCCAGTGGTCCTCTAAACCGGATATGGCAAGGTTTAAGGACTGTTCAGTCTTTTTCCTAAACCCACGATTTTGGTTCTCTTCTCTTCCAACAGCAGATAATTGAAACACCAGGAGAATCGTCTTCTGTGACAGCATTTAAATATCTCACTCGATATCGCGTTACGAACCAATGAATTTAGTAACACGTCTGTAGAGCGCCATTTTTAACGTTGTATATTTCGATCTCTGCCCGAATCGATGCACGAAGCTCGGGGAATCATCCACTTGTGATCCTGAAGATGCTCAAAACAGAGAAAAAAAGACCCGTTAGCAAAGAAATGCGTATGAATACCAGCGGAACTTTTTTAATCTAATAATTACCGTTGCACATGTGACTTCTGCGTGTGTTCCAGGATAATCGACTCCGTGCGATCCGAATATTTTGCGTATTTTTTTATGCTACAACGATACAACAAGTAGTATAAAAAGGTGTAATGTTTTTTTGTAAACCAAAAAGCAAAACCAAGCGACGACCAAGCACACATACTTCTACTCGAAGCCTTCGAGATACTTAAACTCATTAGTTACGATTTGTATTTGAATGTTTATCAAGAAAAAATGAACAAAACGTAAAAAAAAAAAAAAAAAAAAAAAAAAAAAAAAAAAAAAAAAGAAAAAAAAAAAAAAAAAAAAAAAAAATAGATGTTACGATAATAATGGCTATGAGGAGTGAGAGAAAGATGCGAGAAGAATATTGCGTCGATAGGACGTGAGGGAACGCGACGAGATTATTCGAATAATAAGAGTTAGCGATCGAGTAGCCGTGATAATAATCGAAGCAGTTGATTATTCCTCGTCGAATCTTTTTTGCTAGCATTTCTCCTGTTCGATGTACGCGTGACTCGCGTGATAAACTTGTTAAAGCGTTCACGAACTATTAAAAACTGAAGTGTAAACATTTCTATAGTGCGTGTCGAGAAAGACTGTAACAATCTGCATTCGCGCATTGCGGATTGTTCCAGTAGTATCGTTATATTTTTTCATTTGTTTCCATTGAATTGCGATGAATTTGTAAACGAGCATTGATCACTCGAGTCGACTAGGAAATGTTCTCGAATTTTTTCATTAGGGTTCTGTAGTTTCGTGCGAAGTTAAGTTATCGTTTAATTGTCGAGGATTCTGTGTTATTAATTGACCACGTAGAGTTAAATATCGAGTCGATGATAATTATAATATCGAATAATCAGTGCTCGATTCTGTTTGGCGATAATTGTTAATTTTGGTTTTAGCTTTTGTTGAGAAAAAAAAGAAAGAAAAAAAAAGAAAAAAAAAAGAAGAGATCGTGAGCGCGTAAAATCCGTAAAAGATATGCATGCACAAGTAGCTTGTCCCATGATGAAAATAAGAAGAAAACTGTTTAGAGATATAAAAAAGAAGTATTTAAAGTGAACTTTAATAGTTGCTTCCCTGGGTACCAAGTGTAATAAGAAGGCCTAGTTAGCGGTATTTAAAATAATGCCTAAAGTAAAAAAAAAGAAAAAAAAAATGGAAACTCGAGGATACATCTATTTACGAGTACTTCTGCACAATATAATGCGCAATAACGATACATCCGTAGGATGTATATTTTTAATAATTTGAGATTCTCGCGGTTATACAGGATATAATAGATATATAGTCGTAGGGTTCTGAGAATGAAAGAGAGAAAAGATTCACGCGCCTACTAGAAACTAATATTTCCTACAAAAAACGACGCAAAGACTAATTCCCTCATAGTCGCAAAAAAGGGCTAATAGTAATCTTGTTTTTGAGTGTCAAAGACCCACCGTTCGTCAACTTGGACACATTTTCGTTCCCTATCCTTCTCCTCTATTCCCTTCGATTTCTTCTTTTTCATTTTTTAGTTGTATTCTCGTCGTACGACTGTTCTGTTATTAAACGATACTACTGTTTTTGCCTACTACGATTATAATTATAATATATGGAAAATTATATGTAAACAAAATATAAATACTATAAATATTGGAGAAATCATGTCACTTGTATGATTCTTTTACCTTTCGAATATTCTTTTCGATTATAAATTTTGAAACGGAATTCTTTTATTTTCCAATTCGTGTGACAGAACAATCCATTTTGTTACCAACACGTATGATTCACAATGATGCGAGAGTCGTTTCGAGTCTATGGCCGATGTTAAGTAACATATAGAGGTATTCGTTAATTTATCTTCGCTGAGATTGAATTAATTACCGAGAATTTTGCTAGGGGGCACGACGAGTGCTTGTCACTCGTTGCGCAGCGATTGTTCCCTCATTATACCCACGCGCACATGGCCGTAACGAATATCCCGCCAATTTGACGAAGCCGCGATCGTGTCGTATTCCGTCAATTCGCTGTGACACTTTAAACCCGTAAGAGACCTTTGGTCTTTAGTTCTTTATCGTATCCTTGTCGTTCGATTCGACGTCTATTCAACGCCCACCCGATATTCATCTCGTGATACGAGCTGGGCCGGTGTATCGTCAATTTAATAAGGCATCCCGAGCACCGCGTCACATTGTCATCTCGAATAAACTCCTTTCGAGCCGGTCTAACCTCTTAAAACGGTAAAGGACCTTTGGTCTTTACTTCTTTAAACGCGGTGATAGAGTGGTTGAAAGGTGAGGACCACTCGAGCGGTGCCGGAAGAGACGCGAGGACGTACAGAAGGGGTTGGCTGGGCTGCCTTTATGCCGTAACAACGAGGGCCCACTCCAGAGGGCAGGAAGCACAAAGGTGAGGGCGACTCCGTGACTATCGCTGAATCTTCCACGGTAATTATTTTTAAACACGTCCTGGAGATACGAATCTTTAGTGGCTCTAGCACCGAACGGCCGAGTAAACTTCTCGCATCTCCGTAGCCTAACTAAATAACCGGACTAATTAGACCGTAGCCGTGCTTTCTAGCACGTTGTGGTATATCACGTTGATAATTATTTTTTTCTTCCTTTCTTTCGTACAAGAACCCCTTGTCATTCATTCGACTCGCGTAGTCTGTCCGCGTATCGTTAAAAGATTCTTGTATTTAATTACGGCGAACTGAAATGACATTCGTAACGTTGTTTTTCGAACTGATATTTTCAACGGGCGTTTCATTTGAAAATTGAAAAACGTACGTGTGTTCCGTACGGTGCATTTCGATTTGAATTCAGCAGTGTCGATGAAAACATCGTTTTATTTACTAAGTTGCTTCTGGAAATGTGAATTTTATTCTCGGATTTTATTTTATCGTTTTATTTTTGTTTCCACAGATCCACTGGGGTATTTTATCATTCGAAGAACGTGCTTTGAAAAATGTCAATAATATACGATTCTTCTATCCCCTCCACTGTTTCTCTTACATTCTACGAATCTTTCCTTCCCCCCACCTTTCACCGTCGGTCTTCCGATACCTATCCTGCTGCTGGCTCCCCAGCAGAACGCTTTTATAGTGTGTAAATTGAATCAGAACGCTCCCGCAGGGTCGTCAACAATATTATTTGTTAGCGGAAGTGCCGTAGTAACTGGAGGTTGAAATGAGGCCAGATTGCTCAGAGTGATCAAGTTAAACAGCACGTGGACAGTAATGCTGTTCTCCGGAGCCGTTCTGCTCGTCGATCCTGATCAATCCTGCTGTTCTCTGGATGTCAATGAGAGTAATACCGTAAGCATTAAAATTTTGTATTTATATACCGCAACGTTGCTTCGATAAATATTTTTGGAAATATGTATTTATAAAGTTCGTTTTTCTAAATGTATCGATTATTTTTTTAAATTAAAGTACGATGTATGTAATGGCGTTTGTTAATCGAATTCGTCTATGCAAAATAGATCGTAATTTTGACGCCATGATTATAAATATATACTCGTAGCACGATAAAGCATAATACGACATAACGTCCGTCATTGTTGAAGTGTACTAATTGACTCTTTTTTCTTTTCTTTTTTTTTTTTTTTAGGACAAATTAAAAGTCGTATAATATTTTATAGAGCATTTCTAGAGCGAAGGATTTTATAATCCATGATTCTAAAATTCATTGCAGATAACGACCGATCAAAGATTGAAGGACCTCGCATGACTCTAAGGACAAAGAACTCGCCAGGAATCATCTGACTGAGGAATCTCGAAGCTCATGACTTCTATTGATTCACCACAGCATATAAATAAAATACCAAGAATAAAAATAATTGTCAAGAATAAAAGAAATAAACATAAGTAATATAAATAATATTTATTTAAGAAATATTAAAATTATTATAAAATTATGTGGCAAATATAAACATTATTATTCCTATTTTATTTTAACAACAGTAATAAAAGTATGAAGAAATTACAACAAAACATACCTGTACCAAAAGATACATACAATACCAAAAATACTCTGTTGGTAACCCCCATGGTAAACCTGATGGATCTCCTATACATATGTTAAGACCAATTATTTATCCTATTGTATATGTTTGCATAAAATTTATAATCAAATGATTCATAGCTATAGTTGTGTTTATAACTGCTACAGATTCCACGCTGCCCATAGGAAACGTATGAGAATTATGATGCAACGGGAAAACAAGGAGTAGACAATGGTCTATAACGTTTGATCAGAAGTGAAATGTCAAGGTAAAGAGCAGTAAAGAGGCTCAAGCGCATCGTGTTCGATGAACAGCACGCAACCGTTAGCCTAACAAGCTGTCAAGACGTCGCCGCGTGTCAATCCAATGGTCTCTGCGAACCCTTCGAATAAATCTACTGGGAGTCTGTTTCCACCCCCTTTCTGTACGCCGCAGCAACCAGAGCCACCATTACTACCTCTAAACCGCTGCTTGCAAACTTTTAGCCCTGTGAATGGTTTAATTCCTCAGTTTGCGTTTCTCGCTTACTCGATCGCTTTCGACTCATCCCGTAAATCATTACGCTTTAAAGGTAATATTTATAACGTTCGCAACAATAATTAAGATCGAGGGATCTCGTCATATTTAACCGGGAAATTTTATCGAACTTTTAATATTCTCTGTTGTTGATGCCCCGATAATATGATCGGTTATAAACTTTTATTGATCCTGTGTGGAGACTTTCATCGATCTTATCTGCTTGCTAAAGTAATTTGATTTGCTCGAATTACTACGTACGTGTGGGGTGCCCTGTGCGTACGATAATCTACTCCCCTTTGATGTACCTATGACGTACTGTTTCAGATTATACACTTTATAATATATAATGTACTCGATTTAGTTCATGATTTAAGTTCGTTGATCATGTTTGGTGGTATGGGATCGATAAACATCGTGAGATGTAAGGCAGGATATTGCTAAATGGAGGTATTAAGGTCAGTTTCTTTTTACGGGATTGTATATTTTTCTCTTTTTTACGTGTTAGTCGATTATCTTTGTTCTCTATAAAAAAATGTTAATCTGTTTACGTAAAAAAATAATATGTTTAGGAAATATTTTAATTTCATTACAGCAAAATGATATTACTACACGTTTACATTTGCTTAGAAGATACTTTTCATGATTCCATTTAAAAACGAGACTAATGATCTTTGACCGACCTTAACAATAAAACTATCAAATCAGTTAGTATAACTGGTTTTAGATTTTGTCAAAATTAATGTTGACTTTCATCACAAGGCGGAGTTTTTTGGTATTTATGGTAATATATAATGGACAATTTTTATATATTGTTTAAGAATTCAGAAGGGATAGCACGCTTGCTACTATTGCGAATTCAATTATCGATAGTAGCGGTTC
>NW_016909446.1:1879126-1903340 GCF_001483705.2 Eufriesea mexicana
CGGTTCAGCCGGTTGACTTTTGGTTGGCACGCGAGTAACATACTTTGAAATTCAGTCCGGTGAAATCGTGCGATTTTCTCATCAGCATCTCGACCGCGTGAAACCAGATTAGCGTCGAACGAATTCGCTTCGTTATATCATTCACGTTACGGTATCAATTTGTAACGAATAACGTGTTAAAATATAAGTAAATAAAAATTTTCAGTTTGCAATTCTGTTAGAACATTTTGAAAGCATTGTTCCCGGTTTAAGTATCAAAGTGATAGATATATTAGATTGTTACATCGGTTTTGATAGTTATGAATTTATTGAAAAACTAAATTCGCAACGATATATATAAATCTGTGAGGTAAATTTTTGTTCAGAAAAAAAGAATAATTCGAAGATTACAACAAAATTACAAAATAATTATTATAAAAATAACTACAAAAATGAGCATCCAATCTTGCATTAATAATAGGTATAAATTTTTAGATTTTTAACTTGATCACTGAAGTCAGTGGAGGAAGATTGGCTCAGGAGTATAGAAGATATGAAATACGAAAAATGAAACGTGCTTATTACTCTTGGCTTCTCTCCGACTAGTTTGGTCACCTATATATCAAAGACCTTCGTTGGATATCCCTCTAGTATATGATCTCCAAAACTGAAATTCCCAGGACGAAGCACTGCAAACCACCTTCGTCAAACGTAGAATGCCTTCGATTACCACTGCACTGTGGTCAAATTGAAACTCGTAAAGAATGCAGAATCTTACATGTGCTACACGACCAATCCATCCATGACTGAGTCCTTTCAACTTCTTATTCACCAAGAAACCAACGAGACATCCTATCCAGAACCTCATTCAGATTGTGCCCATAAGGTAACAAACAGAATTCAGCAATAATCTGATACAGCAAAGGTATATAGGTAGAACAATGTAATTTATACGCAAGGGGTATGCAGAATGTATAGCTTACAATACTTAGGGTGTTCAAGATTCGAAGAAGAATAAGGACTCACGCAGTGAGAAAAGACAGGTTCGCGAACGATGCAGGCAGGTAGCTGCTTATTCGAAGCCACCCTCGGCTTTGCAGACTACAACATCCTCTGCTGCGCATATCGGTGCCGAACCCCTATGACGGAAAATAATGAAAGTAATGGGAACCCGCCCACTGCATTTAGTCGGCGCAGCTACATGCCCACCCCTTACACCCCTCGCCTTTCTGCTGGCCTGCTTGTCCACCCTACTGGGGTTCTCTGTACTTGCCGCCTTGTTCATTCTCACCCATCCTAGGCTCCATTGGCTATTGTACCTGCCATTTCATTGCCCTTTATTTCATTATTTTCGCCGCATTCCAGTCTCCCTTTGCCCGGTAAGGGGTGCGAATTTCCCCCCCTTTATTTACGGTACTGTAATAACAGACGTCTTAACGGAATTTAAACGTCGTAAATGGGCCGCTGTGATCTCATTAGTTTACGAGATGCTTGCTGCTCTCCCTCTTTCTCCTTGTTCGTGTTCGATGAAGCTCGTTCTCGAGTAATATCGCGAACACGAGAACCTATTCGCGTGACAACATCACAGAAAATATTTTGTAATATACCTTGCATGTGATCCATTCGATGTACCACCGGGATTCGGAAAGTCGATTAAGATGCATCAAAAGTGGGTTTGTACTGTGGGCAAAGGGTGTCTGGAGATATCGGTGATAGCCGACATTTAAGTTGCTTCGTGATCTTGACTTTTAATTATTTAAAATTCTCAGAAATCTCCTTAAAATTTTAAAATGTTTAATCTTTAATCGGTAGTAAACGGCAATGACAGTATTAGATGGTCCCAGACATTTTGAAATTTCAAGTAAGCGTATGATGCATATATGATAATAATTACAGTAATACAGTGCAAATAAATAAGTATACATAATTATTTATTCATATCCGAATAAAAATTAATATTCATTTTACTAAAAGTAGCTGCATCTTTTCAGAAACGGCAAAAATGGGGCGGAAGAAGTCATTTTGACCCCTCTGGCAGTTCTAGTATTCATTGCAGCAAAGAAAGGAACTTCCGTTTCCAACCACCTTCGCAAGCACCCAACCTCAGCATCTACTGACAAACAATCAAACGAATATCGTTGCACAAGTGTACAAGTGTTTTTTCGTCGTAAGCATTTGAGAATGTGCAGCGTGATTTCGCTTCGGTAATATGGTTATAGGCCTCTGTTTCCCTCCTGGTCGCTGGCTCCTCCGATTCTCCATCCTCTCTCTCTTTTTCTCCCACCCTAGCGATTTCCAATGTGTGTGCGTGCGCGTCTGTTGGACCGTCCTTTTCATCCACCCCCACGAATCTCCGGCGCCGCAAGGGGATGAGAACGCCGACACCTCCACCCTCTCACTATACACGCTCCTGAACCGAGAGTAGCTCCGCTCGCTGGCTCTGATCCCTCGCAATTACTTCCCATTATCTGGGTATTAGGATTCACCCCAACTGGAAGCACGACGTGTTCCCTCAGACTCCGCCTATGCCTCCGCACTCCGCCGGAAACGCCTCGACTCTGTCAGCTCGCAATATGCCTTTCTTTCCAGACACGATCGCGGCCTCTAACGTTCGGCAACAGGTAGCAAAGACAACCGGACTGGGCATTGTCCTTGTCACCGTCGATCCGAATATCGATCGATCCAAATCCAAGGTCCTGATGCAAGAATTCTGGGTTATGGATATTTTTCGATGATTGCTTTCTTCTATAATACATGGTTCCCATGTTTGGCTCTTTCATACCCTTGATAGCCTTCTTTGACACCCTTTGGTCGCGTAGAATTATCGCTGAGGGTAATTTGGAGAAGGGGTTGATCAGTGGTGACTGTTTTCGTGGAACTTGATGGATCTTGGATTAGTTGTGGTCCTTGAATGTTTGGTGGTCGTATAGAAAGTATTATTAGCTTTGTTTGATTTGTTATTTGAGAAATGCGTATTGCTATCTCGAGAATTTCTAGATGTTTGTCTTAGTACAGGTCAATGGCAAAGTTTGTTTTGCGGAATGTCCCTCAAAGGCGGTCAGTCGAGTGAAGATTCGATATTGAAATTCTAGAAAACGTGCCGAAATGTTGAAGTTTTCACTACATTTTATCCATTTTCTTAATTGAATTAGTTTGTGATAAGTATAAGCTTAGGTGAGGCTTTTGAGGAATTTTGTGTAACCTGAGATACGTGCCTTTATATTTCATTTAAAATGATCGTGTAATTTTTAGTGACCCAATGTTGTTTCGTCGTATTAATTTTATAACGACGAGATAATCAGAAAAGCGTAACCTATGGCAGATTTTGTATTTTATTAAACATCACAGGTTATTATTAAACATGTTCCTCGTTTATTTTCGTCGATGTCTTTCTGTTTCAGTTGCGTGTTATTCTCTGCCGCGTTCGGATCATGTGACTCGTCGTGTCCGACATTGCTGTTAACTGCAGTACGCACCATCGGAACTTAAACGATAAGGCAAGAGGTTAAAAACCGACATTGACCGTGCCTGAAAAAATGTCTGGGAAAGGTAAGTGAACATCGCTAATGAGGCTAAACAGAGCTTACGTAGCTAATTTCGTACGGAAGTTCTGTAAGAAAGTTCGGTTAGGGGCTAAAACACGATTTACGGTTTAATTCGCGAAATTAAGTCGAGATTAATTGCTTCTTTAGCTCGTAAAGCCCGTTGAGCCTCGAAAATGTCCCAAACAACGAGCAGAAAATGTCACGTTGCCAATTAGCGAAATGATAATGCTGCACAAGAGCCAGGCTCGTCGTTTCTGACCCGCGACAACCTATAAATGTCAATCGTGGTTTTTCTCTGCCGGCAATAGATGCTCGTGTAGAAATTAGTTCTCTTTAATCCTTCGTGACGAATAATCTTAAATAACGAGTAAAGAAACACCGAATTTTAGGGAAAATTAGAAAGCATTAGGATTTTTTTTTCCTCTCTTGTTTAGATAAATAAGTAACGATCATTGACGATTGGTAATCGCAAATGACGATTAAAAAGATACACAAAAATTAACATGAAATTAAAGAGCGAAAAGGTGAGAAACCTCGATAATTTCTATTAGGGTTTTTCTGGAATTCTTATTTCCCATGAGATAAATAACGTTTATTTACAACTGATAATCGTGAATAACGAGTAAAAAATATAAACTCAGGGAAAAAATTAAGAACTGTAGGTGTAAAGAATCTCGATAAGTTCCTACGAAGATTTTTCTACGATTTCTCTTTTTCTCTTTTCTTTTGTATAAATAATTCCCGTTCGACTGGTAGGACGATCAGAAGAATAACTAGTCGAGGAAAGAGAAGAAGTCGTACATCGTGTTACATCATGACATTTTAATCCCAAGTTGAATCACAAGCTAACTTTCTACTTCGCTATAAAAAATGACTCGAAACAGACTAGCTTTATTATGGCATTTCGCTATAAAAAGTGTCGCGAGAGATCGACTCGACTCTAATCACTAGAGAGTCATTTACAAGTCGTTTGCACTTTCTACATAGTCTCGATTCGCCTGTCGAGTTTCTCCAGTTTCTTATCTTTACACTGTTTCACACCGCTATTTTACAGTATCGTTCGATCACAAATGGCTTCCTAACACAGAAGTATCTTTCGCACTTGCTTCACGACCGTTCACCTCAATTACCTCTGATAATGAAAACTCAAAGACGAAGTGAGAAAAACTATTTTGTTATAACGAGTCGTTCTCATGGAATTTCCAAAGTCCAACAGCCTCGTTTACGTCACATCTCATAGCATAATTCTTCTCGTAACCGCGACGCCTCTTGGATAAAAATACCCGAATTTATGAAAGCAAACGATGAGAAAAATGTAGAATTTAACGAGTCGGACTTGGAAATTAAGTAAACGGTTAATATAAAACAACGTTGGATGCTTCTTCTTGAAATTGCACTAGAGACCTCCGTGTATCCGTATTCTTGGACTGCTCGACCAGTAATTGCACGTGAAAGGGCGATCCAAAGTCTTCCAGGGATATTCACAAGATTCCCGACGTCCCTTTAGCATGTCTGACCTTTCACGAATCCGTTCGGGATGCTTTCGAGTTTCTCGTTCCCGTAGCCAACACTGCAGACAGCGTTACGTTTTCCGGTCGGGTCAGACGGTTCCTGCGTGAAAGAGCAACATCATCATTGCACTGTTTCGTTTCAGCGATGTTGGCGTTGAATAGTTTGCCTGTGTTGCGGTGGATGGGACAAGCTAACCGAATGGCGATAGGTGATCTGATGGAAACTCGTCGGTGAGCCGGCACGCTTCGAAACGTGGATGTCACCCGTTCGCGACGGCGATGGCGTCTCGTCGCCCAGGACGTCGATTTCGTCGTCGTCGGAGTCTATCGGCGCGTCGCTGCTCGCCCGTGATTCTCGGCCGCCGCTCAGAGAGAAATCCACTGGTCGTTCTGTGAACAGTTTTGTCGCAAACGAGCTTATTATTCGGATTTGTCATTCGTCATTCGCTTATCATTGTAATTCTTTATTTCTAATTTGCTTGTTACTGTGATTTCTAATTCGTCGTTTGATTGTTGCTGTAATTTGTGATTTGTCATTCGCTTATTATTGTAATTTTTTATTTTTCGCTTACTTCTTACCGTAATTGTTAATTTGCGATTCTCTTGTTATTGTAGCTTTTAATTTATAATTTGCTAGTTACTGCAGCTTTTAATTTGTAATTTGCTAGTTACTGTAGCTTTTAATTTGTAATTTGCTTGTTAGTGTAATTCTTTTGGTAATTCGTTTATTGTCGTTACTTATTATCTGTGTTTTCCGTAGTCTAGTGACTTTTCAATGACTTTGTATTTCTGTGTTCTTAGATTTTCTATACTTATAGATTTCGATAGTTGGTGTCGTTCTATTACACTCCAAAGTGTCTTTACTTATGCTTTTTTTACATCAAATGTTTTACACTTGCTTTGAGAATTTCTATACAAGTTTGCTCGTTCGACGCATTTCATAATTTCATGTAATTTAATTTCTCGAACCTTATGTCCATTACTTTATTTATCATTACTTAATGAGGAATGCAATCACGCTTAATGAACCGATGTTCGTATTACGAGGTAATTAACGTCTAAATTCTTGTAGTTGGCTAGCAGAAGAGGTTAATCAAAAGTTAAGTTCGTACACCAAGTTTTCTCGTGTGGTTCGATTTAAATGGAGCAAAGGATGACATTAAAGCGAAGTCGAAATTTAATTAGATATTTCCGAGATTCGATTGAACGTACAAATATAGCAAAGTTACGATTTTAACGTTTAATGATCGAGAATAACGTGTACATACGATTCGGAACGAGAGAAATTTTACCACAGAAACTCGGAATATTTACCTCGAGTTCTGCACGAAAATCATAGATATTTGTCCGGTAAAATTTAACAGTTCTACAAACAGAATTCAGAAACTCCGAAGTGAATTTCCCGTCGATATCTCACGAGACCCACAAAATCCTGAATTTCGAGATCCAAACTTGCTACTCTACCGTACTTTTTCTATTTCTAATTCGTAAAATTGCTAAGAAGCATCTGGATCATCTTCCAATTAGTTATTCCTCTCTCAAGAAACAATCCCACTATCGTATCTCAGAATCTTTTCCCCTCTTAGTAATAGCGATCTCATCTCGAACCATCGATCCCTAACATTCGTGTGTGATGGAACTGCACGACAAATATCGTGTAAAATCTGCAGAGAACGAAAGGAAACAGAAGAGAAAATAACCGTAGAAAGGTTTTCCAACGGTTCTTATCTCGTGGTCAGAAAATCGACTGATCAAATTGGGTCAGATATGTGCCGGTACACAACTAAGGTCCTTGGCAGCGGCCCTCGATGGCGGGCAATCGTGAATGTAGGTCTGGCCGAGCACTTAGCCGATAATTGACTAATTTTCTCGAAGACCGAATCGAGAAGACAAGAGGTAAGAACCGGGGGTCGTAAGACGCCGGATTGAGAGCAAGGGAGAAACACGGGTCGAGGAAGAGAGTGATGGATAGAGGGTGAAACTGAAAGAGGGGTTGTCGTGACTCTGTCGGGTTCCTTAGACGGGTATCCGAGTCTCTAGACGAGGCGGTCTCATCTTCTACGTGCTTTCCACCCCTTATAACCCCCTTCTTCCTGGCTGCCAAGGAGACGTCTACTAACTTCGTTAGCCCTTCCTACCGAACGAAGCCATCTTGGCCACCGAGACGAGCAAGTTGCCGGAGGTTATGAGTAGATGTGGTGTAAGTCGCATCTGGGGTGAGTTCGAATCGCGACAACGGCTCTAGAGATCATTTGGCAGAGAAAGGACGTTGTTGAAAAAATACCATTGGTTGGATATAACATCCCGAGGACTTAAAATCGACGATACCTTGACTACTGGGATAAGTAGCTTAGAGATTACGAATAGATGACGCGTTGGTTATATTGGCATGAGCTTGGATAGCACCGAGTTCTCTAGAGGGTTTGTGTTAAATCTTAATAGTGATTATTTGGCAGAGGAATAATGTTGGAAAAATATTATTAGTCGGTATGATAGGCTATAGACTTGGAATTATTCTTATTGGTTTAAATCCAAAATGGTGGTTTTACCCTTACATATCGATGGTCTTCTACGGGCAGAATTCATATTATATTGTATTCTCTAATGAATATACTTCGTCAGGTTCGAGACAATCTGACGAGAGTTGTTTGCGTCCTAATCGAGAGCGTTTGTGAACTGTTACTCCACCACGTTCTTTTATCATCTATAAACTTGGACTTACGACTTACATTGCTATAAATAATCGTTCATCTCTAATTGCCAGCGAATGGAAGTAGCTTTTGATATTTATTCTAAATTTCCAATAGAGAATTAGGCTTAAATCGATAGGAACTCTATAATTTTTCGAAAGTAAAAGATCTGAGGGATATAGAAAAATTATAGGTATGCTGGTAAAAATTTTACTTACACTTGCAAAGAATCTAAGTGAGGAAGGTGTCAGGATGAAGTATCAGAGATGAAAGAGTACATTTATACGAAGGTTTTTGAAAATTGTGTCTCGATACACATCCATCTGCTGAAGCTAGTTAGCTAGTTAGTTAACAGATCCACCCAGGCAGTATTAAACAGCTACGATTACTTGAACATTTCTCCTAATTAGTATTTCGAGTTTTTGCCGAGCGAAATAGTGTTTTCGAACGTGAACGTTACAGCTTTAAATCGATTCACGCGGACGAATCCGATTCGATTATTCCCAGATCGTGGCATTTACTACATTATACCAGCGCCGATCGTGCGCTATTGTGCGTGTACAAAGCGGTACAGTTATCGGGAATTATTGCTCGATCTATTTGAACGATGCTGTTGTTTCGTCTTGCCTGTTGTTTACACCATTGCGATTCCCGTGAAAGATATGCATTATGCTTGCGCGATACAAATCATTTTCTATCCAAATCTCGAATAACACCAAACTCGAATAATACCGAATAATAATACCATATAACAAAACAACGAATCCTCTATTCGCGAAAATGCTAATAAATCGTTCGATAAATTAATAGATCGTAGATCACGAGAATAATACGTGATTAAAATTTAACATCGATATTTATTTTATTTCAGGCGAAATTTTAATTACGAGATCTGAAATCGCATTCGAGGATTGAAAATCGGCGATCGATCAAGCATCTCTCGAAATACCCTTCGAGTTGGATTTACGAATCGAATTTATGAATCCAATCGATGGATTATTTTTTCCAACGCTGATGGTTTTTCTCTGTTAACAGGACGCTGCGGAAATGACATAATGGCACGGATCGAAGTCTCGAAGGCAACTTGCAGGAACGATAACACGGTTAAACGGGGATACGAATTGCGGGAAATTGTACGGCAAAAAGCGATCATTATCCATGCAACGGTAGTTAATCATTATAGTTGCTGCAACCTCGGTTATGGTCTGGTTAGTTAACTAAAGTTGCGTAATTTATTGCCAGCCGAATTTTGGTTGCATTATATGGTCCATTAGCATGATAACAGGGAACTATTTGACGTACACGGAAATTCCGACGCGCTGGCCGCGCTCGAATGCAAATTGATAATCACAATTACGAAGTTTATACTAATAACGATTTAATTGCGATACACAAGCTACGATCTACTTTCCGTCTCGATTATTACTTTTCCGCTTGCTACGACGGCGCCAATTACGCGACGCAAAATCGTTAACAATTCTCCGCCCGTTCGTTCACCACACCTTCGTCTTTTTTCACCCTTTTATACTCCATTTTTCGCCCGATTATCTTCCTCTTTTCCGGAAATTTGATCGAAGCGGTGCGCAATCTGATTATCGAAATTTCGTGAGTAATAGTAACACAAAATGGAAAATATTAAATACCTTTTTTTGAAAAAGAAGGAGATGCGACTGCTACTTCCGATGGATTGATCGTGGATCTTCAGATGTGGATGATTTTGCTTAGGATTAGAGGTAAACCAATGAGATCAGATTGAAATGATCGTAGAAAAGGATATCACTTAAATGGAACTATTTATGAATATTTATAGTTTTCTGTTTTTTTCTTTTTTTTTTTTAGAATTCCCGAATTTTCATTGAATCTTCGTCGAATCAAGATGTAGAATTCTATAATCTTCGATTGAGTGGGAAAAGGAGTATGAATTGGTAATAGTAAAGAAATTTATACCTTTTTTTTTTTAATTCTTGAATTTAATTGCTAAATTATCGATTAGGAAATACGATATAAAAGAATATTTTACATTATGGTCTTTTCGTTTTTCAGAATCTCCAAAATTTAATTACCATATCGAGGAATCGAGTAATTCATCGAATAAAGGCAAAATCCTATGATGTACAAATTGAAAAAAGGCTATGCGTACCTTTAATTTAATTTTATCTTCAATTTCGAATTTTCAAATTTTCGAGCGTTCCGAAATCCAATTTTTCAATTAACCAAAAACGATGACGCCATTGCGATATGCCGATCGCGTGCACGTATTTCTTTAACCGTCAAAGTCTTCGTTAATTTCCCAACTTCGTTAATATTTCCCGATTTTCGAATACGATCTTCCGCGTCATTCGATTTCTTTATTTTCATTCTACCTGTACGCTGAGTTACAAAATATGATTTATGAGCAATTGATTATGTAGGACACATCGTGTTGTTAATCCGAGCTAATTGATGCGACGCAACGCGAACGGGCGCATGTTTATCGAAAAGTCGATACATGTGTTTAGTGGTAATTACGCATTGTTAGGCGGATACGGAATTGCATAGGTTCTTGCAATTGCAATTAAACGCTTGCATTAGATACGCGATGCGTGAAAATTTTAAGCGTCATCGAGTTTACAATGGGAGGCTAACTTTCCATTTTATCGGATGCAACTTTGCTTAGTCGAGATCGTTTGTTTCGTCTGTCTGTCGTGATCATTTTGTACCAAAGTATTGTTCCTCCGAATTTACTACCATCGCTTCGTTATCTCTCCGCTTTACTCTGTTATCGTAAAAAAATCGTAGATTTATCTCATAGAAAAATATAATTCTCCAATAAAGGTAGAAATAATATAATTTTTAATCGAACATGATTGATCAACAACAATCGACGAGTATTACGATTAATCGCTATTGTATTAGAAGTTATTCCTAACTTGAGTTATCAAACGAATTAAATATTCGACCCAGTGTCATCTCAAGATTCGAAAATAATTTACTTTAGGTTCAGAGATTTGAGATATCGAGATTTGTAGAACTTTGATGAAAATGTTAAGTGTTTTGAGTCTATATGCAAAATTGGTAACTCGCTCGTCATAAGTGCAGTGAAATCTCTAATATTGCAATTAACAGAAAAACCATTCGTGCATTTTCTTCGTTTTACTTACTAATATCTTTTTAGTGATTTTTTCGCTTATCAGCGAACGTCGAAGTGAATCGACAAGAATTGTTCCTAGATTTTATTGAAAATCAGGGATAGATTTTGCCGTTGTTAGAGGGTAGAAAAAAAATGGCTGGCTTACCGGCTGGTGACGTAACGGAAACGGATTGACCGGTGCATTGCTGATTGGAATTCTGATTGCCGTTGCTTCCCGCGCTTCTGTTCAATTTTATCAATTGTTTCTTGTGCTTCATCCGCCGGTTTTGAAACCACGTTTTCACTTGGGTCTCCGAGAGGTGAAGAGCCGCCGCAAGCTCGACCCTTTCCGGCGTGCTGAGGTACCTCTGCACTTCAAATCTGGCCTCCAAACCCGCTAATTGCTGTTCACTGAACACCTAAATACGACAAAAAGAATTCCCCGTGTATCCATTCTAATTTTAACTCGTCTCGATCGGGTGACATTCGAATTAGCTCCAAAAAACGGGCAGAAATTCTTTGAAACTTCGCATAGAAACTAAACGATGGAGAATAAAAATTGTTTAAGGAATTATAAAATAATTGCGAAGTGTTAGAGACAAGGTAAGCGTATGGAAAATTTGATTTAAAGAAATTAGCCAAAAGTACGTAATTATTTAAGTTATTAATTAGATATTATACTTAAATAAGTTTGAATTGTTATGATTCCAGTACCTGGTGAAATGAAGAATATTAAAGAAATTATAAATAAGTCAAGTCCGATGACATCTCGTCAAAGAATCGATGTTAAGATTAAAGATAAGATTCAGTTTAATCGGGTGCAACTCGAATATTACGAAGCAAGAGATTAGCAAGCAACGAAGTAGTAGAAGAAAAATAAGGATTACAAGTAGTATCACTCACTGTTCGTGCCTTCCGTCGTCGGCAGTGCTTCAAGGCAGCAAGTTCAGTAACCCCAGGCACCACTCCAATTGCGGTGTTACCGAAAAGTGGTCCCAGGAAGAAGGTGGCCGTAGGCGGTGCAGAAGGGTAACCAGGTAATAAACTCGCGAATTGCTGATACTGTTGATGCTGCACCCCATGACTAGACGTCAGATGCTGATGATGAAGTTGATGGTGAGAATGCGGTGGAGCAGTGCCACGACTCAAGATGTCCTCGATCAAAAACGAAGTCCTACTAGCAGAAGTTCCATTCTGACCTGGCTGCGCCTGCTGCTGTTGGCAAGTCGACTGCATTGTTACGAGGTGTGTAACTCGTTACATAGTTAACGAACGATACCACGAGCCTTCTTCGAATCACTTCCTCAGTTAACTTTGTCGCTATTCTTTACTAGGCACCAAACATGATCTATCTCTTCTGTGTTCCTCCGAAGGGTTGCTCAATCGTAATTCACTCTTGGAATTTACGGCTTTTGTAGAGGGTTTATGTGACATCCACGCCAAACAGTGTCGACAGTAGCTCCAAGCACAACTTGATTCTTCTTCCAATCAACGTCACGTTAAATACCGAGTAAATACTTCTTCGTGTATACTCACTCCGCAAATATCTATAACAACGTTTCAACCATCAACTATCCGATACTTGCAACTGCAACCATGCAACAATCCGTCGACAAGCTTCCTTCACCCACAAAAGTCGCGTGAATCTTCACCATCCACCCTGAAACACCTAACTCTTCACCACAAGAGACAAGCCTGGGTACCACGTTCACCAAACACTTGGAATCTCCGAAATACACCCCACAACACACTCTTCGCTACACGTCTTCCCGTCAACAAACGTGTTTCCCTCCGATCAATCTCACGTCGTTACCCTCGCGAAGATATAAAAAGATGACACCCCGTTGGCAGGTGAGGGTCGTTTTGGCGCGTTTCAGGGCTCCCGGTAAAATTCTAATTGAATCGAATCTGCCAGCTGTGGAAAGGAAAGGCTGGAGAAGGCCGCGAGACGCAGCGTCGCTCGGCGTCGACGTTTAGGGAGTATCGGTGCGCGATTCAAGGCGATTCAAGGCGATTCAACACCCCTCTAGCCCCGCGCGCGCGCGATCATCTCCACCCTCAGCCGCTCTAACTGGTCAAGAAAAGTAAAGCTCGGAAGCGGATATCGCGGGGCTCGAGTGACGCTGGCATTGGTCGGCGTCGCGACGCCGGTCGTCGTCACGGTTGGTCCCGTGGCGAACGCTGGGCGGTACCATCGGCGCCGTTTCCATGGACACGCGCGTTCGTCGCGGCTTCTGGCCACGAACGATCTCTCACCCTTGCCGGAGCAACCCCCTCGAATCTGAAAGAGAAAGGGTGGGTCGGAGAAGGAAGGATAGTTCTTCTGTATTCGTGGTTCCCCATGTCGTCGTTGTGCATTCACATCGACTGCTGGATAACGGTGTTCACGCGTGTACCTTTGAGGCAGCTTTTTCTACCGCTTAAATTGTATTTCTTTCACCATTATTTTCTCTCTCTTTCGTTTCAGTCGCTACTTTTTTCCTTCTTTTCGCCGCTGACGAAATCGGTTTCAGTCCGGCTGCTGAATCGGCAGAAACCCGTAGAACAATTTCAGGTATTTTTTTGCGTTTATATGCTTTTATCTATTTCCTTTTTCGTTCTTCAAGGGTGGCTCATCAGTTCACGGGTGGTATTATAGGATTCATAGGATCGCAGGTGGTAGCTGCAATTGGGAAAAATGTGGGATAAGAGAGAATAGGTATGGCGATACGCATTGATGTAAATTCGAAGAATTTACATGTTTTGCTGAATTACCGCGTGCATGTACTTCTAGCCGTTGTCTCGTGCCGTGATTTTGCTTCGTTGTCTTCGTCCGTCTACCGTTTTTAGAGGATTAATAATAAATTCCGTTAAGCGACGAGAACGGATTTCATTTGCCGGTGTTGTTTACCGCGTTTCATCGCGTGCATTTACTTATCCCTTTCTTATCCTTTCTTCGCTATCTCATAAGTATTGATCCTCTATCCGCGTTGAAGTATATAAAAGCTCCTTCGCGAGTCAATGCATCTGTATTGAACTTTGAAAGGGTGGAGAATGCGGATCAGGAGAAGCAGGAGTATCAAATTAGATTACTTATTGGACGATGTGTACGCGACGCACGATGTACGATGCACGTCCAAAATAGGCGAGTGTTGGTGTATACGTGTGTATAGTCCTCTGTGCCTAGCCGAGGCTATCTTTCGATCGATGCAGTTATTATGGCATCACGTCGTAGACGCTAACGCAATTTTTTCAGTGAGACATGCGATGCAACCACTAATTGCCGTAACTGTGAGGTAGTTTAACGAATTTCCAATGTTTCCATTTCCTTTCTTTAACACACCGATGTACAGTTCGTATACAGGGTGCATCACATGAATGTTATAGATCGTGACTTCATTGTTAACGCATTTACTCCGAAATGGCAGAGGAAAGGAGTTGTTAGTTCGAAATACATAGAAAAACAAGAATAACAATTAGTATACTCGCACCTCGTACATGTTCAATCTCATTTTTCTCCAGAACAGTGAAACGAGAAGATGTTATTCTTCTTTGCCGCTTTATTTTTGAACGTAGAATCATTACCACGCGAGTTGTGCCTCGATTTTTTAGACACCCTGTATAAATACTTTCGTCCGTCTCCGTATATGTGTAAATATCCTCGTGCAAGTAATGCAAACTTTTCGTCTGGTGAAAGAGCACGTTTACTTAATTCGCTACGCAAGTACCAGCTATAAAACATTCCAGGCTAGACTGTTTAGTAAAACGCACGTGTAATCATCCGTAAAGCCCGAGCTGGTGTAGTCATCCCCTGTATTAGAGGGCCTCTCTCTATTTGGACGACGGCGGAAGGGAGAAGTGGCGCGTGCCGCCACTTAGACGGGGTTGCTTCCGCGATTATTGGGTAAATTAACATCCCGGTAATTGTGTTACCGGCGAGTGTCCATTCATCCGTCCCGTCGATCCCCCGGCGGTTCGCAATACGATGCAGTCAGCCCTCGATGTCGATGCTAAAGCCCAAAATCCCGTCCGCAAGCTTAACGCTGTCGAAACTAGCCCTCCGCTGTTCCGGAAACCGCTCCCGTCGTCCACCGACTCTAAACACATCCTCGAGGGACTTGTTAGACGAAATGAGCAAACTTCGCGGGATCATTTAGACGGTAATCGACTGTGATTATTATGCATCGTTTGGTACTCGGAGAATGATCGACAGATTATTGTAAAACGCGTTATCGTCGGATGAAAATTTCACTCGCGTTTTTGGTTGCAGGTGACGAAGCTGGCGCGAAAAGACCAATCCCTGGAAGGTCCATTTGCGTATACTACCGATGAGCCGGGCACGCACCGAACAAAATAATAGCGTTTTATTGATTTGCCATCGTATATACAGTGACGGACGCGAGAAAGTTTAAATGTTAGACTGTACGAAGGAACACGATGATTTTACAAGGAGGATTATATTTTATGACAGCAAAGAATTTTAGATAAATATAAGTACTTTTATTATTATACCATATTTGTTATATTATAATTAGTACAAAAGTTAGAGATATTTGTATGTATAAATGCTGACTTTAAACTTTCTTTTTTGTCCGTCACTGTAAATATTTTATCGGTATACCATATATACCAGTGAATTCTACTAATTTGGGATATTTTTATATAAAGGGCTCTAATAATATAAATTTTGAAAGTAAAGGGAACTTCGAAAATTCGTTGCTAGCCAATCACTTAAGAGACATGTACGAATTGTACGAGTCTCGTTTGCATAACTTAGAAGTTGATTTTCTGAAACCACTGTGCATTCGAGCGGAGCACGTATAGTTGTTAAGCTTTGTATTTATGTATATTAATTAATACTTGGAAATATCGATAAAACACTACCGATACGTGTTTCGACGGTGCAATCATCGATAGTATAAATTATAAATGGATTTTTATTTTGTACTGGTACTGTAACTTGGTATTTGGTACGATGCAGGGATGCTCTGTTTGCTTCCCTGACTTAGGTGTTCTTGAAATCCATACTTTAAGTTCTTAGTGGTACAGTGTGATCGTTATCAGAACCATCTACAGCTTGTAACTATAGGTATTTAACGCCAAGCAGAGAAACGAAACAAAATTGTTAATTGATAGTAAAATCTATTCCAAATTAACGTCATACAGTATCGATTCCCATTCGATATTTTTTCAACTTTATTTTTTCAAAGTATTTTAATTTATCATTTTATAAGTCTAAATATTTTTATTTTCGTCTGATTTTACCATTACATCCCTCGAAGTAACTATACGTCTAATCGTTTACGTAGGATCATCAGGTCTTACTAAGGATCTTTTACTAGTGTCTCTGATAAAACGAAGCGATTGTCTCATCTTTTCTGTTAATCGATTAAGAGTTATCGGAACGAAATGATATGGAATTTTAGACAGCAATATCTTTCATGTCGCTAATTTTTGTACAGGCTTGTCGTTAGAATTTGTAGAAACTATATGTCGTTTTTGTCCACCGATCGATGTGGAAGTCAGTAGGTATTTATTAAAGAATTATTATATCGCTAATTCCCATGTTCTATTCGGGTTCTGTAGGTAGTTATTACGCCCCATGCTTATGAGAATGGGCGAGCTGGTTGGGTAATGTAGAAACGTACAGAGCACTGAATGCAGAGTAAATGAATTCCTCAAAGATTAACCAGATAACGGTGGTATGGCTGCTAGTTAGGGTCATCTAGCTAGGCTAATTATACAGAGATTTAAAAGTCAATCGCGATAAGTAATTTCTCACGTGATCATTCCGTGTTTACCAGATGCGTTCCACAGACTGAAAGGCAACGTAATTATTTATACACGTATTTTATTCAGTCCCTTCTTAAGTAAACTCTTTCGACGTAATATCGATCATAATTTACGAAGGATGATTCGAAAACAACACACATGTTAATACTTTATTACAAAAATACGCACGTGGATGATGAAATATATTAGAAGATCATGCTAAAAGATCATATGTACATTTTAGTCGACTTTGTGATTTTCATACCACTCGACGACTAAAAGGAATTACCTCGGAACATAGTTGGCACGAGAAACGATCCGTTAAATAGACGCTATTACAATTAATTTTTAAGGTAAACGTAAAAATTGAATGAAATAAAAATTATGGTTGCTCTTTGCGATCTATAAATTAAATAACAAGTGAAAAATAGCAATTAGAAAACTGCTAATGCTTCTCTCCCATGATCTTCGTATACAAACGTGAATAAAGGATCCATCAGAACGAGATGTGCTATGAATTATGATTTAACATAAATTAACATCGTTGAAGTGTCTATGACGAAACTCAACAAAACGTTTAACCCGCTGGTTTTCATTTCAAACGCAGTCCTGCTGATCAAACTGTCATATCTTTGCTTATCACTCTTTTCTCGCGGCTTTATCACAAGGAACGCCCGTAATCGTCTGACAAATGATTCACGACATGCTTACACTTTTTACAGCTTCGACGAAACACGGGTCTACAAGACAAGATATCGATCGTATTAATTCGTCCAGTCAACTCGATGGAAATTCGTCGACGGACTGGAAGCTTCAAATCTCGTCGTCGTCCATGGCTCTCTTATAGAAGGCTCGCGAGAAGCTGGCCGGGCCTTGGGTACCGCAGAAGAAGTAGCCGCGACGCCAGAGGACGAAGATCGTAAGACAGACAGGAATGGCGAGTAACAGACCGATTAACACGCCTATAAGAATCGTCGCGTCTTTTTCAGGCCTCGCGCCGTTCATATCCAAGCAACGGAGCTTCCTATGAGACAATGACATCAGGTTCTTCCCCGCATGCTCCGGCGGTGTGGCGCAGGTGAGTCCATTTACTTCTTCTCCCATCAGCTTCTTGCCGTATTTCGGCAGCAGCATACCGATCTATAGCCAGTGAAACGATATCATTACTATTTATTCCATTTTAGAGATACGATTGGACATGGGCAAATTGGGTAAAATTGAACCATGGTAATTTACTTATATTGGTCCACCGATACCAGCAATTTTCAATCTATGATATGATGCAACATATACGCGTTAAATATTCTCGGATGTACACAGGTATATATTAAGTTATAATTGTATATTACAATTGATATACATTATCGATAAAGTAGTTCTGGTTTTGATTATATTAGTTAGATGGTATATGAAAAAGAAAGTTGACAACCACTGATCTATGCAAATATATCAACGTGTTATTACCTTTTTCAAATATATATCTCTCGGTTAAAATGCTACGTTACTTAAAAATTGCTTACAATTAGGAATTGTTGACAAGTTTAGCTGGTTATCTCGTATATACTTTGGCATAAGAGACTAATAACAAGTCGACTTATCATTTCAGTGTATGGGATTAAGCTGTAATTATGATGCGATACAATACCCTGTTTGTACGTATAGTAAGCTGTGTATTTAATTATCTTCGACTAGGACCAATCTTTGCTAACTCCGGATTAACGTATTTTCTCGTTTATATGCTTTTTCGTGCATTATTGATGACAACACTATATGTGATCGTGCATCTTCGTTCATGCGCCTACGCTTAAACCACAAGAACCAGCGATAAATCGTAAACCAAATATTTTTCGTTCACACATCTTTCCTCGTACCAAACTTCATTCGTTCGCAATATAAATACTATCATTGTAACATCCTTGATTGCAAACATACTTTACTATATTTTACTATTTACACTGATATTTCAAATTCTGCTTTTTTTAACTCCAACGACACGATGGAATTCGACTCATTCGAAATATCCACGTTAAAAATGTCGAGCTTCAGATATCGACAATTTGTTGACATTAGTGAATTCGGTGCTGCAGCGAACCGATATCAAACGTACAAGATTAATTAATAGGTCGTTTCAGTTGGTAATGTAATTATTTTTCCAAAGGGAATTAAACACGCGACAAAACCTATTATTTTTATGAGAATGTCCGAGAAGAAATATATATAACATTTCTTTTTTAACTAGGTCAAATTAATATTTGCAGAACTTTTTTGTTCGATGAAAGAGATGCTTGCGTATAATCTAAATTTGCTATACTTCCAATCGGTGCGAGATAATTGTATGAAAATAATGGAATAATAACGGGAAAGATGCTGGAAAGGCAGAAAAGATCGGTGTAGATGGAACTGCAAATTGGTGTCGCCCGGAACAGCAAATCGATCAGTTCGATAGAAGGCTCGGGATTCAAACGGACGTGGACCGTGTATTTCGTGATTGCCAGAACTTACCAGATATTGATTATTGCAATCGCAGCTCCATTTGTTGTTCATCAGATTCAATTCTTCAAGCCAGTCCCACCTTGCTACGAATTGCTGAGGCAAATATCGCAGGGCGTTATTCGATAAATCGAGTTTCTTTAGTGGCGGCCATTCGGGTCCCTCAGAGTTCGCCTACGATTATTTTCCATATAATATTCTTCGTGACGTTCTTTCTCCATTCCAACAATTTATTCTCTCTCTTTTCATCTCGTGAGCAAGAAAAAAAGAAGAGAATAAAGGAACCGAAGAAAGATAAACGATGACGAGTACTTCTTCAATCATGAATTCCGTTAAATGGAACAAAAAATACAAAATTTGTAGAAATTCGACGTAATGCATGCGATGTTTGTGTAAATAGTAAGGAATCAGTGACGGTTAGTTTTGGAAAACTCAAGTTACCACGGTCGTAAGAGCGTAATCGTCGATCGACTCCAATTTTGGGCAATTTTCTATTCGAAGAGACTCGAGCGATGTCAGGCCTGCAAAGGCACCCGACCCAACCATGGTCAAATAAGGCATGCAACAGAGGCTTAACTCCTTCAGCTTCGGCATAGTCGGGAACGAGTGTGCATGATTGATAACTTGAATCGGATTTTCGTCCATGTAGAGAATCTCCAGTGTGGTCGCCTCTTTGAGAGCAGTCGGCGCGGTTGCGAATTGATTTCCGCTTAGATTCAGCTTTTTAAGGACCCTAATTAACGTTTCGTTTAGTCATGTAGACAAAGATTAAAAAGCTTTGTTAAAGGATTGTAACAGAAATGTGGAACGCGAGGAAAATAATAATGGCCGCGAGCTTAATGCTGTACAGGATTAAATTCCCAAACTTTTCATAACCAGGCGTATTAATAAAATTCTACAAAAAAGAATTTTATAATTAGATATATGTGTGTGTTTTTACAAATGTGTAGAGTATATTTGATATAGAAAAGTCTCGAATATTGATTTAATTTATGAGAATATTCAGAAAAATAACGTAATTGACATAAGGAACTGCGTAGAAGGTATAAGTGCAGTTACTTTCTATTAAGCATAATTGGTGTATAAACGAATAATCAAATTAAATACGATATGTGGTATATTGTTAGATAAACGGAATATTATGTATTTTTTTACTTTTTACTCTGGGTAATCTCACGAATGTTCAATGGATTAGCGTTTAATGATTACGATAGAACATTTTTTAAATAGAAACCGATGTTTTTAAACATCATTCAGAGTGTCCAGCGTTTATTGCCTTTTGTTCGTGATATATATTATATATTAATAGATACTAATCTATCGTAATTTTTTTCCAATTTTTTAATTTTATTATGTGTTTTTACCATACCATTTAAGCAATATTATTTCATTGGTATACACAATAGTTGACATAGTGTGCATAAAAATCTATGGAACATCCTGTATAATCTCTATAACGCGTTGAAAAATTCTATCAAACCTTCGTGGTATCAACCGTGGTATCTTTCTTATCAGTGTAATTCGCTCTATCAAATCAGTTTCCGTTGTATCTCTGTTTGCTTGATAGTTTGCAATTAGTATCGAGAAACTAAGATACTCACCTGGACGAGTAGAATTGAATGTCCGGGAGAGTCTTTAGACCACAGTAACTCAAGTCTAACTCTTCTAGGTCTGGAAGAGAGCTGAGCGCTATGGATGTACGACTGTCGATCTTCGAAAACAGATTCCCGGATAGATTGAGCACTTTCAGACTCGTCATGTGCTCGAAAATATCCTGATGCAACGTATGCAGCACGTTATGGGCCAAGTTTAACACCACCAATTTTTCCAGCGGTTCGTAAGCTTCCGGTGAAAACTTTCCCTGAGGAATCGAGACAAAGACGAATTTTGAATAAAGTCCATGCAATCGTTCGAAATGAATTTTAAACGACAATGAAATTCGAAGAATGATTTCTGTTATCGATCTAAAATATTTTACCATCGTACGAGCAACTCGGAACGGCGATTTAAATTTACTCGAGTTCGCTGGAATTTTAATTGGAAATTAAATTTCGGTTGTTTCCAATACTAATATACATAGGTAATTATATAAATAAGAGCACTGATGTTAACAACGATATCGATAAGTATCAAAATAAAAGAGTACAAAATCAGTATAGACATTGCTATTAATTGATATATCGTGTCACTGTACAAACTTCTTCTGGCACTAAGATTCCGAGATAACGATTATGATCGTGACTAACGAGAGATTGCGCTGTTAAGTAAGTTCCAATTAAATGACCGTGAAATAAAAATACCAGCAGCGTATAATATCAGTTAAAATCGCGAAGCCTCGAAAGGAACGTACGCTTACTTTAAACTGAGTCAACGTTTTCGCATGCATATGAGCATTACCTCGAATACATGAGGTTGCAAATTTTCTCCTGTGAGTTGATTGTGGCTCAAATCCAATTCAGTGAGATTAATTAGCTGTTTGAAGGCGGTAGCGTCGATCTTTGTGATCTTGTTCTTTTGCAAGATCAATTTCCTGATCTCCAATTTCGGAAACGGTTTCACGTGAACCAGCAAGTTCTCTTTGAACGTGGCTACTTTTATTCTTTTCTCTGGCCATTGCGAATCGTCGAAGTGGTTGGTCAAATTTCTGTTATCGCAATTTATGCTGTCATCTGATGGAAGAACATTTATTCATTTGTAAATCTCTACCTTGTATTTCGACCTTTGTCATTTCTTAAGCGAATATTTTATTCATTCGGACACGAGCGACGATAAACTGTATCGAAATTTGACTTTAAGATATACGATTGTGAGTTACCTGTACAAATGCACACGGTACATAAATTTGGAAGCGTTACTGCAAGTGTCGTCTCTTTCGGTTCAGTCGTTTGAGCTTCCACGGTTGCGTTTTTCGTATCTGTGGTGTTCGCAGCGATGGTAGCATTTTGACACTTAACCGTCGCAAAAGCGAGAATAAGAATAAGTAAGAATGGGTAATCCATAATTTCCTGCGAGATCAGCACCGGTAGAGCTACACACCAAAGACTGAAATCGCGTTTGTCCGTATCAAACTCGTTTGTCGCTGATAAGGAAGCCGATGATAAGATACCATTGATCATCGTTACTCATAGTTCCAAGTGCTTAAATCCTTTTAATTCACTTTATTTATCTTTTTGAAACGCAACATTTACAAACTTTACGATCTCGGGTTAGTAAAAATAATCAAATGTATTTTGTCGTTTGATTAATTTTATCGTGTCTGTAATAATTATAAATATTGCGTATTATTACGTTATCGATATATGTAGAGAGAATCGAATTAAATGATTAAAAATATTGTAATAAAATTACTATATCGAGATGTAAATATGATAATAGTGTTTTAATCAATTTATTTCTTCCGATTTGAATAACATAACCAATGAAAGTATAAATTAGTGAAAAGGGTATATACGTGTACTTACATATGCTATATATATATGCTAATGCATATATTTAATAAATTAAAGTATACAAGTTTTTTTATGTCAAATTCAAAAATGGCGCTTTAATTTGAGCGACACTTGAATGAACCAGCAATCGCATTGGTGTCGCCATCTGCTGTGAATTCGGGGTATTAATGAAGAAGAGAAACCTTCGCGAAAAGTATTGAATCGATGACGTCACAAAAGACGTGTCAGTGGAAGGAGTAGACGGGATTGTGGAGGAGCATGTTGAAAAATGTCCGATTACTTTAATTTATCGTACAGCGTGAATAGTGGTAAACAGAGGGGTTTGTGTTGACGCGCATGTGAACGGTAGACCGGTGTCGGTACATGATTATCGTCGAGCCCCGAGGTATCACGTGGACGAAAAGGAAATCAGTTTCCGAGTAGTCAGACACGCCGACCGAAATATCTTCGAAAAATAAAACTGGTGGACGGTGTTGTTTTGTTCCTGTAGGATTTGTCAGGACTGGCTTTCAGGATACGGTAAGTGGTCGAGAAATAAATGTTTTCTCGAATACTGTCATGCAGACAGCTGTTTCGATATATCGTTCGATCAGCCTAATTCCCGCTGAGTCGTGCACCTGTAAATTAGTGAGGTTAGGTTCGTTTATTCGTTCCTGGTGCGCCGATACATGCGAAAAACTTGTTTTGTGCGCAATGCCCCCAGTGAACGCCCATTCTTCGCGGTCTGCCTTGACAGAATTGCGGATTGATACGATCGATATTGTTAAGGGTCTTCCAAAGAGCGACTTTTTCGGATGACATCATGCGTACCATGCGACCGATGCCCGCTATCAACTGGTTCTCAATTGATATTCATTATCTGTTGTATTGCACGCTATAAACACTTCTTTTTCTCTCTTTTCCTGAATTGTTTTGAAATAATAACAGATACTATATGCATAAATTATCAAAATGTGTTATTTGAACAATTTAAATAAGGTGAAATGAATTTATTTTACTGAAACATTTTAGAAACGATATCTTGTAGAACAACAATGATCTTTATTGTACATACATTATTAATTTTTCTTCTTTTTCTTTATATAGCATAGTATGTTTCTTATTCTTGTATCTATCAAAAAGTTGGGTATTATTGTTAAACCATTCATTAATTTATCAACATTTTCAACTATAAGTAACTGGCGGGAACTTCAATTCAAAGGTGTATTATTCTTCCTGTTTGTAATATATAAATGTTTGTAACAATGGAATCATATATCAGTCGTGAAATTAAAAAAATGTTTAACAAAATTTCTCATAAATTATTATTATTTAAATGTATTAATTAAAAAAGAGAATTGTATGATAAATGGTATCATGATGGAATTTGAACGAAAATTAAAGTAAACGGAAAAGTATAACGGAAATAAACAAAGTTGACGTTTGATTAGTGGTAGTCACTAAGCTGAACTGCTTAACCCTATATCGGTAATCACGATCGGTTGCATAGTCGAGCTATTTGTGTTTCCATCTAGAACAGAATAATTCGTGCTAAGCGAATTACGTCAAACGATAAACACCGAACTTCGCAACGCAAGCGTATCCACGGTGAAACGAGAAAATCGCTGTTTACATCGATCAAGAGAACCGGTTGAAATCGTTCAGAGAATTTGTTGTGAAAAAAAAGAGTGAAAAAGATGCTGCAATGAAG
>NW_016909446.1:1903507-1932318 GCF_001483705.2 Eufriesea mexicana
TTAAAAAATATTTAATAAATATTTACTCGCTGGAATAAATTTAATTATTATTTAATATAAAAGATGTAAAAATTCCAACGGAATAATCTTCTCCGTATCAATTGCGAAAATGATGGGAATAAAGTTGAATGTTTATGATTATCTTACAGGTATTATTATAAAATCTGAAAATAAAATCGACAAATTTAAATTTCTTTCACGAATACATAGATGATCTGGTTATCTTAAATTTTGATCTCAAATATGTAGTTATAAATAAAAAGGAGACAAATAGATACCTCAAAGCTATGATGGAGATAATTTTATTACGTAAACTAATATTTACAACAATTTAAAGCAAGTATTTTAAAGAATTTATTAAATATCAAGAGTAGTTATGAAATATCATTATCCAATTATATCCAGTTATATTTAGCTTGGTTATACAATTTTTCGAAATATTCAAATTACATTGATTTTTTATTTTTCGTATAAATTAAAATATAAATTTCATTCAATATTTAATATATAAATATATAATATATATAAAATATAAATTTTATTTTAAGAAAAGTTCATTTGCTTCTATATTGTTATACAGATTCTATTGCGCATGCGCGTTCGATGTGTATATTTCTAAATTTTAGGCTATCTACGCACAAGGATAAATAAATCAAAAATGTTTCGAAATTCACTTTACACGTTATATCAGATTACGTACAGATATCTTAAAAGTAATAGAGAATTTTGCTCAAGTACTATTTTCGTGTAAATTATAGGATACTGTGAAATATTTGTCACAAAAGAAGTAGTGAACCGAACTCGAATTTCCCGCAGAAATTTTATCGAGCACCCTATAGGTAGAGCGTTGCGCAGCAGTGAGGCATCGGCGCCGTCGGCAGCGGTGGCCTCTTGTAGTTTTTGCTACGCCCTCTTCGCATGAAAATGATTCTTCCCCGGCGTGCTGTAGTAGGGATCGTCGACCATTGGTTATCGAACGTTTGACTGACAGTTCGACTATCTCGTGTTAAGCTCGCGATGAAAGGGAGAAAGAAAAACGACTTCTGGCTCCGTATTAACGCCCACCGACGATTCCGAGCCGTTCTTTAACTCACATCTCTTTCTACTTCGGTGTTGTTGCTCGTCACGACGCCGGTTTTAATACGCCGATGACTGACAGGTAGTAAACAAGTCCGCTTCCCCACGGGATACCATCTTTGTCATAATTAACTCTTTCGGTGCCAGGCCGGTATGTGTGCGAGTTAAACGTGTTTCTTGTAACGAAATGTTTTCACTGACGCTTTATGGTATTTCTGACGTCTACATATATTAAACAAGGAAAAATATCTGTAGAAGAAACGCATACTGATGTTGAAAAAATTATGGACGTATATATACATGGGTTTTAAGAAAAATATATTACCCGATCGTTGTAAATGTGCAGTGCTGAATTTAAAAGTAAACATGACGTTTTGAAATGAAGTAGTTTTATAACAGATGTGCATTCGTTGCATTTTTAGTGCGATAATATTATTGAATTTATGGTTTAATGATATTAATAAAAAATAGTAATAACGTAACAAATTGAGATATCAAAAGTGAGAAACTATAAAGTAAATTTGTACAAATATTTGGTCACTGATATGTACTTAGCGGAATTTAAGTACTCTCTTATGTTCGAAAATGATTACCGTGTCCTAACCGACTGCTATAGCTCTGGCACTTAAAGGGTTAAAGATTTGTTTCTCCTCTTATTTACGCTCGTAAAGACACGTTTCATTGCTTTTCTCTGTCATTACTTTGTCTCTTAGGTATGAGATGTTACTTTCAAATACCGACATTTTTTCGTGTTGAATTTTTTCATGTTCTTTCATAACTTTCGTGATCGTATTTATTTATTTAAATTTTCGAAAATATATTTTCATTTAATCTTTTAAAGATACTAAAAAAGGAAAAGAATAAAAAATAAAAAAATAATTATCAGTACAACTTGAACATGAGTAGCTTAATAAATTATTTTAACAAATTAACACGTTAATTTTACCGTTCTCCGCCAGGTTAAGTTATTACCTCTCACTCTTTGATTACTTCTAATTGCACGTTCCTTGTAGCTTCAGTGTCACAGTAATTATTAGCTCGTTACAAAAAATCAACACGTTGAACAAGTTGTGCAGTAAATCGCGTGAGCAAAGTGCATGTACGCCATTACGTAGTTTCCGCCAATCCATTTCATTTGAATTAATAACCGTCTCATTTTCGGTTGTGTTCACGACACGTGGTTACGACGATATTTTAAATTCTTCATGGTTACAATTTTTTCCATTGACAGCTCGATCAAAATAAATTCTTGCATTTTTATTGGCAGTTTTTTTCTTTTGCTTATACATCAATATCCCATTTGTACATGTTTTATTCGCAATCCATATTAATATTTATTAACTAAATATTACTATTTTAAGTAGGTGCTTTTGGTATATATATATATATATAACCTCTCGATTTGGTATATATATATATATATATATATATATATATATATATATATATATGTGCGTGTATGTGTATTTTTTTTTTTCTCGTAACTACAGTTAATTAGTTTATATCAATAAATAGGTAATTTGTAAAATATTTAAATTTTCAAAACTTTTACGAAAGTAGATATATAAAACATTGGATCTTCGGAGTATAGGTTACGTTTGACGAATTATTAATATATCTTTTTTATCGACGAAACTGTTTCTTAAATTATACAAAAAATTGATATCTAAGGTTATTTAGTTGATTCATTGAGAAAATAAAAATAACGAATCGTAATCTATATGAATAAAAGTACAAAATATTTTGAAATATTGATATCGTAAGATAAAGTTTCGCGCCACAAGATGTCGGCGTGATCGCGTAAATAGAAACTATCGATAGCATTGAATCGATTATGGTATTTCGATAGATATTACAGATTAGTCAAAGCAGTTTTTCTTAACTAGCGTTCTCGTTTGCTCGTCGCTTTTCTGTATGGTAGCAGCTGTGTTCAAATACCATCAAGCACACAAGAATTTGAAAGCGGTGCAACGCATCGTTTAAGGGAGTAAAATGAAGAAGATAGGCATCACACTTCTTGCGTATGCAACGACATGCGGAAGACAAAAAAGTAAAAAATAATGGCTGATGGTCGTCAGCGTTGGAAACTGAAGCTTGATCAACAAGTATCATATTAGAAGAAAGAATGAACCAATGATTGGTAAACAGAAAAAAGAAACTATTAAAATATATATCATATAACAAAATTTTAGTTAAAGTTTAATTTTTTTTTAGTGAAATTTCGTTCGATTTGTAAAATAGCTTTCATATAAAATAGAAGAACTACTTTACCGACGGTGCATTGCTTTAATAAACGACCATTAAATTAAAATGACGGTTTGCAGAGAACGATATAGATGAAAACAATGAAACAAAAGAAGAAATATAGAGAAAGATTTTACTGTTAATTATTCTCATAAAAGTTAATAAAAGAGCAACGAAATAATGGTTAAATCTTCCATACTTTGCTGTTAATGTGCAATAAGTATGAATGGTGTAAGTACTCGTGAAAAGTATCAAAAAGACGAGGAAAATTTATATCGTATAAAGATCATTGGAATACAAACTTATATAAATTCTATAAACAAGAGGAAAAAAAAAAAGTACAGAGACACAAACTTATACAATGAAATAATTCAATATTTGATCACAACGAATGAAATAGGAAGAACATAAGAAACCTAGAGGGAAAAAAGGAAAAACGAGTTTGAACGCGTTTAGGTTGTTTCGATGTGGGGATGTAGCAGTGGAAATGAACCACACTGACCGTTCACCGTCAGCGATAATATTTTTAAATGAAAGCGGCGAGAGAGGCGACCGGCACAATAAATATCGGGTTTAACGGAAAGATGCGAGTGTGTTGGAAGCACCACTTGCAAGTAATGGTACCTCTGTCCACCTCCTTTTTCTACTGTTTCTCTTGTTCAAACGCCACCTCCCAGCATTCCCTTTAATGTATCTAACTGTTCTTCTTGCATATCGATACTTTCTCTCGGTTATTCATTTTCTAAATAACAATACGTTTTCACCCTTTATCGATAGTTTCAGATTTAAAAATTATACACCGAATGAATTTATGAAAAATCCACGGCACGTACCAAGAGTTTAAAGACGTATAAAAGAGGCTATTTATACCAATTTCTTTTTTTTTCTACATGAAGACAGAAGTTTACCTCTTTCTTATTTTCTTCTGCCTCTATACTCACTGTTAGGATCAAATTTTTAAAATCGTAAGTACAAATTAAAATGCTGATAAATGTAGCAATTTCTTCATTTATTCGGGAGACTAATGATACAAAGTTTATTTTTCAAATTATTTTCTGCAGCAAATAATCGACTTTCCCTTAAAAGCGGTCATCTTGTGTATCAAAAAGCACATCGTCTATAAAAAAGATATGATCTGAAAATGCTTTTAATATTCTTAATATACTCTGAAACAAAACGTTCCTCGTTTGAAGATTCTTATATTTGAGAAGAAGAAGAGAAGAAAGAAAAATAGTCATCTTAAATTTATTCGTAGAGAAGAAGAAAGAAAATATCGTTTAAAATAATATTTAGAAAATAAGTTGAGCATTCGTAATGAAAGTTCCATGGTATTATAGTACAAATTATGGAAAATTGCGTTATTCTAACGGTGCCATTTAGCTAATGACACCTTTTTTCCTCCGTAACTATCACTCGTAACCACCATTTTTCGGGCGTCGTCGCCTTGTCAGCCGGCGGTGTGTCGCAGTACTTTATTTATTCATACCGAGGGAACGTGTATGGGGATTGGGGAAAATTCAAAAGGAACGTTCGGAATGGGAAGCAGAACTGGTGCCAGCAACAGTGCTGATGGTGTTGAGACCGTCTAACGATGACATTTAAATGCAGTGCCGCGCATCGTTTGGTTCTTCGTGCCACGACGATTCTCTCCTCCGTCCCTTTCTTTTTCCCCCGTTCCCTAGCTCATGTCTGCTCGAAATACACGAGGATATCTTGCTAAATGTACGATACTTTTAACCTTTTATTTAGTCAAGTGTCATTCTTCAATCACGACTATATAATTCGCATGAATTATACGTAACCATGTATTTAATACTGTTGACTTTCTTTTCTTGTTGTAGTTTTATCCTGTAACTTATTGGAAAATCAAAGGTAGATCGAAAGACAGTTAAATATCAGAGGCCCCGGAGGACCTGGGCAGAGATGGAAACTGCTAGACAGGAATGATAGGTATACAAATTTCACTTTACTTCGGAAAAGTTTGATTATTGTAAATTAATTGAGAAATTTAATATTAATTTAATGCTATTATTATTAGTAATAAACTATGTACTATATTAATAAAATACTAACTTGATCATATTTGTACAGAATGCAAGAGGGTAGCACCGCCGTGGCGCTAGCGATGGTGACTCCTGGTTACGATCAGGACCCTGCAAGTGGGGTTGCCGATTACACGACACATCAAGATCAGGCTCAGTTCGAGGCAGACAAGAGGGCAGTATACAAACATCCCCTCTTTCCGTTACTCGCGTTACTCTTCGAAAGATGCGAACAAGCTACTCAGAGCTCGGACAACTCGACGTCCGAAAGCTTCAACATGGACATACAGGCCTTCGTCCAACACCAAGAAAGAGACCGAAAGCCTTTTCTGATCAATGACCCCGAAATTGACGGTTTGGTAAGTTTCTTTATCGTTCGTATATCAAAGTTTACACAGCTTCGATTACGATGTAAAAATCATGTAAAAAGTTCGTTTTCGTTTATGTACTTAAAAGATGTTACGATATTTGCATTTATTTATATTCACATGTATATTTCTATACCATCGCCATGAGTATGAAAATTTTGTAAATATTTGTTAAATATCGTAAAAAGAAGACTCGTATTTCTTTCGAAAAACAAAGAAAGAAATAATGAGCGACGATGCGCTGCTCGAAATGAAAAGAAAATCGTTCATTCGTCGACATTGTTTTATGCCTCTGCCAACGCAGATGATCAAGGCGATACAGGTGCTACGGATTCACCTACTCGAACTGGAAAAGGTGCAGGAGCTGTGCAAAGACTTTTGCAACAGGTACATCACGTGCCTGAAAGGCAAGATGCAAAGCGAAAATCTGTTACGCAGCGATTACAGTCACCATGGACACGACATGGGTCCATCGAGTGGCAGCAACGGGAGCAGTCCTTTGCAGGTTAGATATTATTTTCAGCATTTAAGGCAGCCTGGCCTGTTTCCCCCTTTACCTACGTAGTTATCCTTTTTTTTTAGTGATGCGCAAGGATCGTGAATATAATCTTGAAATGCTCCATGCTACGTATTTCGCTCTTTCTTTATCTCTTAACTCTTCAGCTTAAACTGAAACTTAAACTGCGCCTTCTCTCCGTTAACATTATTACCTCATATAGAAACTGTATCGTATCTTTAAAATAACCCAGTAGGAGCTTTGTATCGGAGTAAAAGAGATTCCTCGACTCTTTGTAGAAAATCTCGAAATATCGGTCAATCAACTAACGCCCGTGAGTACTCTGACCTAAATATAGCGTTTAGTGGTAGCTAAATAAGGTATTGATTGAAGGAAGTTCTGAAAAGAATATCCAGTAAAACTTTAATAGATAGAATGTAGTCTATGTTTGGCTGTTTACGTAAATACGTGATATGTAATTGACCAATTACTTGATTCCGTGTTATTATACAGCATATGATATATTTATTGTTAATAAATAATTATGACTGTACGTCGATTAGTGAAATTAAACATGGACTTAATACTTTCTAATTCTCTGTTTATCCTTACAATCTCTTTACGTTATTGACCTTCTAATATTAACAACATGCTATAAATTCTTTGATTAAGTTAAGAATTATTCTGACACTTGATTTAACGTATATATGTATCAGTCACTTAATTGGAAGTAGATATAATTTATAAAAGACGAAAATGAGCGATACTTGCGCGTCGCTCGAAATATTATAGAACCCCACCCCTGCTGTCTGACGGCTAGTTGCGGCATATATTTCCCAGGTGCTGTCTTCTACAGGCAATGATGTTGAGTCGGGAGCTAACGGATTCAGAGTGAGCAGAGCCGACACCCTGTCGGAGAACGGTGGTGCAAGTCAGTTGGCTGCTCAAGAGGAAACCGGTAACGACAGGCCGCCGTCAGTGCGATCATCATCCACCGCTCAACGTTCGAATAGATCCTCCAGCCAGGACCATGACGATCCTCTGTCACCTTCCACGGTACATGGCAGTACGCCTCTTTCACAGATTGGGGCTCATTCCTGTGTGCCAGTCAACGACATGTATCTTGGTCAAGGTAAGTTAATTAGCAATTAATTTTATACGACAAATGGATACTTTAATTAAACGTTAATTAAATTTCACCTAATTAGTTAGATAAAATCAATATTAAATATATAGTATAGATTTTATTTTAAATGTTGGTTCTGTTAACTTAATTATATTTTTTTTTCTTCCAATTACTTCGAATAAAACTTTATCTGTACGCAGATATTTCATTTTACTATTTGAGGATTTTATTCAGAAGTATTCACAATTTTATTGCAGTACGAAAATTACTTATGACTATTTTTATGACGATCACGGCAATAAAATGAGCTTAAAGAAAAGGTTAAGTATTGATTTGAACGTAAGCATTATCAACTTACGTTTATAGATGATATGGACTATGTGAATATTATTGGCGACAGAATATATTTAGAAGAGGCTGGCTATTGGGGCCTTCTTGCCTTACAAGAGCGTGAAAATGAATACGTCGATGTCGGGGATGCGAATGACGAAAAATATTTTGGTTAGATGAACTTGGTTCTATTTTACCAATGACTAATGTTTTCACTTAGATATTAATTACTAATTAAACATGCGAAATTAAACTAATGTCTTAAAAAACGTAATATCAATTTTGCATGAAAGACATTAGACAATTTTCTACAACAAATATATCGTATTTATTATGCTTAGATATCACTGTGGCGGGCTCCCCTTCACCTGCACCAAGTGAAGACGAAGATGAAGGATGTGGAACTGGTACTGTTACTTCCAATCACAGTACTAGTCATGGAGGTAATCATAGTAGCGTTAAGAAGGGAAGACAAAAGCGGGGTGTCTTACCCAAGCAAGCTACGAGCATTATGCGAACTTGGCTCTTTGAACATTTAGTTGTAAGTATAAGTTTTATCCAGTTACTACTAAATACTTCAGTTGAAAATTTCAAATATCACTGTCCACTATTTCTTAGCATCCGTACCCCACGGAGGATGAAAAGCGTCAAATCGCAAGTCAAACGAACTTAACGTTGCTTCAAGTCAATAATTGGTTCATTAATGCTCGTCGACGAATCCTCCAGCCAATGCTTGACGGTGCTGGGGCTGATTCCGTACAGCGTGCCGGAAAACGTCACAAGGTATCGAAGCATGTGGTGCAACAACAACATGTGCAGCAACAACAAGGCGGCGGCTGGCAATCTGAAGACTCTGGGAGCGATTCAGGCTCTAGCGACGGGGAAGGAGGTGCCGATAGATCGAAAGATGGTAACGATAGCGACGAAGATGATCTTCACTGACCTCTGTCGATCACCGATACGTCAACCTCTTTACGGTACCTTCAAATCCAGTTGCTCATTACAGTATTAAGGTATTCGAGAATAGATTTCGCTTTATCTGTCAAATACGTAATTATTCTCGCGAAAATCAAGGGTATTATTGGTCGAGGTTATCACGCTCTCTTATCGGATCCGACAGTTTCGATCTCCTTAACTATTCATGGAGCATCTTTGCGTTTTTAAGCGTTGTTATGTGTTAACTACGGTCCGAGAAAGATTGAAAAAAATTCTGTATAATTCGATTACGAAACATGTTCTTCCTTTTCTTTTTATATATTCTTCGTAAAAGTAATTCAGTCATGATAAAAAAGATATTTTCATTTATCGAATCGTAAGATCTTCAAATAGAATGAAGCTTATTTTAGAATTGTTATCTTTTTTTAATCAGTTTCGTTGATTTGTTAATAAGCAAGCTGCATATAAAACAGTTCTTAATTTCTCTTATATAGTTTTTTGTTTTTTGCGATTGTTTCTTCTTGACAATTGTTAATTTGCATATAATATTTCAAAGTGACGAATGAAGGGTGCTACGTATGTAGCGTAAGTCATCGTTTGTATCATTTATTAAACCATAAGCCGCGTTTTTCACGACATTTATCGAGCGTCGTTTAGTTCGTTTAGAGCGTAGTTATAATATTAATAACTGATTTATAATAGGAGCAAATTATTTTTCGAAAAAGACTTGAATATTCACACCATGAGAGATCTTTACGGAAATGAATATATTTGCGTGCAACATGTACATTTTTTCTATGATATAAACTAGGAACGAACATTTTGCTCGTTTAGTAATACAATTAAAAAGCTAAATCTAAGGCGACAACAAGAAATCAGTGTTAATGTTTATATATTTTTATATCAAAACTTGATTTCCTTCAAAATGCGTTTTTCCTTGGGTTCAAAGTAACGTGAAACGTCTTTTAATGTTTAATAACAATAAAAAGAAAAGAACAAAAGCAGTACATCTTTAGAAGTTATAATTTTTGTTAATAAATTTATTTTCAGACATTTTGAGATACTATTAAAGTTACGGATACATTTATTCTCTGAAATCTGGGTAAAATTATAAATGGAAAACTAACAATATTTAAAGTAAGATCAAAGATCAATATTTAACACCATTTATTGGTTCAATGAGCCTCATATAGTTAACTCGATTAGTACTTTCTATAGTGTTATCGAAATCGTCCAAACGAGACTATATATAATATAGAAATCTTAATAACGACACGAATGAACGGTCGTTCTCAACCCTTCCTAATTAAAATAAGCTATGACGATATTGTGCTACTACGTTTAACATAGACGAGATGTGTTTTTGTGATCGGTTGCCACCCATTGAAATGCAAAAAAGAAATCTAAATCCTAAAACATCATGCATAAAAAATTAAAAATTAATTGAAAGATGATTGTGATGATCGGTCAGTAAGATGATAACTATCTCGATCTTGTACTCTTCGTGCCATTAAAGAGCGTGGTAACTTCCGCGTTTAGTCTTTGTTCAGCTCTGCAGTGTCGTGACATAGCGAAGTGCTATCCCTCCAAGATAATAATAATAATAATAATAATAATAATAATAATAATAATAATAATAATAATAATAATAATTATTATAATTATAATAATAATAATAACAATAATATTATTATTAATAATAATACTATTACGACTAATAACGATAACAACAATAATGATAATATAATACTACTTTAAATATATGATGATTATATTTTTAAACTCTAAGTGTCGTCTTAAAAAAGAAAAAAGAAAAAAAACGCGTGTACTGCAATTGAACGGACGTGGTACTGCTGTACATATACAATATACAAGAATTGTTAGAAATAAAGGAAAAGAACATTAGTGTGATTCTTCAGAAAGAAAACAAGTGGAAATGAAGAAGCAGATTAATAATACTTTTCTTGTAACTGAAACAACAGAGAAAAAAGTCTAAGGCTCGACGACAAGCACACATGCCATCTTAGGGTTATAAGTGTTCACACATTCGCTGTCTGCATATGATCGGTTGCGTTTTACTGAAAGTGTCCTCCAGATCGCGTGCTGAATACTTAGCGAGGTGTAATTTTTAATTAAAAACCCAGTGTAAACTTATGGAAGACGAGTTCCAAAATTTTATTGCTTGATACTGACGTTGTTTTAACTTTCATGACAATTAATCATGTACATATGATGCTCTTCCTGCGTACTTGTCTTCGATTGTCCTTTAATTATTTCCAAGCGTTCCGTCCATCGCATTTTCAACACCGTTGAGAGATTCTCGTAGGATCTTCAACTGCCTTCGAAACGCGATTCTAAAGAAACAAGCATTTTTTAAATGATCATTCGAACGTAGAGATGTAATCACTTATAAGAATACTATTAGTAATAATTTTCATGTTTCCTTTATCATTTTGAACTGTTTAAAAGTGATCACTGCTGTATTATACTTTTTGACATCCTCAATGAAAACTATTTGTCTGTATTTAATTATCGTTTATCTATTTGTAAACTACATTAAGCGGCGATTGGATATTTAACTGAAAAATATTATCGAGATCCATAAGATATTAAAAAGAAAAAAAAAAAAAAAAAAAAAAAAAAAAAAAGAAAAAAATATGATTCACTTCTAATGAGTTTCATAAAATTTCTTAATAAGCAATACCGGTGCCAGTGATTCCTAGTATACAGCACTCTCCCGATTTCTGTGCATGGCTGTTACATGCATTTTCAAAGAAATTTATAACCCGTTAGCATATGGCTAACAAATGAACGACAGTCCACTTCAAATGCATAGAGGGTCATCCGCATATGTAGTAGAATTTTGGTCACTGATCTCCTATTAAAAGAACATCATAAAGCAATAAGATTAAGTTGTAGTTGTGCAATGATAAGAAAGCAGGAAGTAATAGTTGCTTACTACTTTAAACGATGCGGTCGATCCTTCATGTATTCAGAAAAAAGGAAAGTTCAAAGCCGTCGATTAGATTAGATTTAGTTTGCTATTAATTGGTATCCTACTTTTTTCTCATATATAATCGATGTACATAGCCGACACAGGCACAAGGTGCTTCCATTAGTGGCTTATGAGCTTTTTCCGAGCATTGTTCGAAAGAAACCGATTTCTATTCCAACAGTTGGCCAGTGTGTTATCCACGACTGCTCGAAACTAAAGACAGAGAAGTTCTGAAAGAGAGAAGCAAACTGATCGAGGCTTAGTAAAACGATATCATCAATTGAAGACAGCTTTTATTACAGTATAGCTCCATATACGGTGTAGTGACGTAAATGAAAAAACAGGACGAACGATTGTAGATAAGGTTACAAAAAAAAAAATCGACAAAAATGATGATTCGATTATGTTATAAGATATGGTTTAATATCATTTTCTATTTCGTCTTAATTTTCAATGCGATCAGCGATTAGTAAAATAGTCTACGATCGTTCGTACCGGTTAGGTCATCTTTGTTTACAAGTATCAGCAATAAATGCGCGCACTCTCTATAAAAGAATAGAACTAAGAATCGTCAGCTCGTATCGCAAAAATCACCAGATACGGGACTATACTGTACACTCTTGACTAAATATAATTATAAAATAATGGTAGATTAAGAGGTAGGTTATAAGGCTGAACCACGTATACGTATGTGCTGCGGCACCAGACGACTGTGATAAACTCGGTGGGCGGTGCCCAGCCTCCTACTTCATATACTGAAAATTATGAAATATTACAAAACACACACATGATACAAAAGCCAGAAACAAATACACAAGTAGAAACATTTATCAGAAATGATTGAACGTATATTAGAGCTTGCATTGAGAGAACTTAGTGCTCAGTCCATTAGTTTGCTTGAAATGTTACTTTCGCTGTTTATAAGGTTTTGCTTGATCAGTAACTCTTACTGAGTATGCTTGATTTAAACATAATTTGAGATATTTGAAAATATACAGAAATAAATATTTCGTACAATTTGTAAATAGTGTGGTTAACGGTAGATGTAAATTTATTATAATTATATCATAAAAGCATATTACATATATTGTAATTGTTTAAAGTATAAATTGGAATATAAAAAGTCGAAACATATGAACATTTTCATCCTTCTAGGTGCATATGGACGGACCCCCAAACAAATCTCTAATGTTGCATTAGTGATTGAAGTGCAAGCTCTAAAATATTTAAGAAGATAGGAATGGACCAAAAAGTGTGATGATAATATGAATTTTAATATCAGATTATGTTTGTTAAGCTGTTTGTTTATCTTCCATTGACTCTTATAATTAATATGCTAAAGATAATGTATATTTCGCGTGTTATATTTTGCATATTATTTCACAATGTTTTGTGTATTGTTATATCATTAGTATCTCTTATCGCAACATTATAACTTAATAGGATATTATAGGACAAAGTTTTAAAGCTTTCTATGTTGTATACATGTATACATATGTTTAAGAAACAACATGTGAAGAGTTAAACAAATTTTATCTTCTTCTTGATTTTATTCGTTTTATCTATATTCCTTTATATATTTCGTTGCATTTTGCTATTTAATTAATGCTAGAATTTTATATATATTTATAAAAAAAACATGTTTCAGTTTATGGATTTTACAAATATTCAAAAAGTTTTAAAAATTTGTTTGGTACTTTTTCGTAAATATTCAAATGTACATGAATAAATATTTGTATAATACTGCAGAACATATGCATATATTATATATACTAATATGGAACTATAGGACTTTCATAGGTCCATTCCTAACTTGAAATTTTAAGTCGTAAATTAAACGTATTACATACTTACATACATACTAAAAAGAAGCATAAGTAAACAACATGAATACTTCTTTCTCGTGTACATCAAGGTCCTGTTAAATAAGTTGTTTATTAATAATAAATGCCATCACGCTTGCAATACGTGTTTCTGATTTTTATCGTAACCTTAAAATAAATAGTTTTTTAAGAAATAATTCTATAGCAAATAATATAAAAAATTAGCTTAGTAATGCAGTCATATATTTTTTTTTATGAAAGAAAAGTTTCTTAATAGAATAAAATAAAATTATTAGGAAAATTCGAATAAACTTTAAGTGTTTAAATACACCATACAAAAAGTTTTATTATGTATAATAAGACTATGTAACTCATACATTTAACGAAACATTAGTTAATTACATCATTTGTTATATCTTTATATTTTTCAAAAATGATGAAATTGCAACTAGTTATAGGCAATTATTTATGAAAAATTCTATATTATAATGAAAAAACAAAAAATTTAGTAAATATCTTTTTTATAATGTATTTACAGTTTTTATAAAATGCACTCAATTAATTTACTAAAATTTTTTTATAACAATTTCAGCTTATAATAACAGAATTCTTTAATTTTTTTCTTTACTTCAGCATAACTTTATTGTATTAATTATTATATCAAATAATCTAGATTTCTTAAATTAAGGAAAATGATTAATTAAAGAATAAATATTGCAAATATGCAAACTATATATTAAAAAATACGATATAGTGAATATACATCATATAACTGCTTCTTAATCAGAAATAATTTTTATTGCAATCAAAAATTTTTCTACGAAGAAAATTCCTAATATTCCTGTTGTAATAAGTAACAAAAAAAAAAATTTTTTTACATTATGTATATTACATTATAATCGCATTTAGGTATATTGTATAATTAACTAGTTTTAGGTATCGTGAGCAAGAATCATGTTAAAGAAATTAAATATCCTGCGCTAACATCAATTAATTTCCGATATAGGATAATTATAATAAATAAACGAAAAAATATAAAATTAATTACTAAAATTATTATCTATTAAATATCGATAGATGTACCGCAAATAATTAATGATTCACTGCAATATGAATCAAATTACATACATAACACTCATAATACTAAATATTCATGAAAAAATGGACATGGAATTAAATAATTGTTGAAAGTACTATATAAATCATACTAGCTGTAAATGTTATATGTAATTACGCGTATAAATAAAATACGTATGTTTAATTATTGCGTACAAAAGGACCTTAATGAAATAAAGACTTCGATAGATTTTCTAGTGCTAGCATATCTTAAATATCTCGAGATACAAGAGTAGTACTCTCGTGTCAACTTTTTGTGGAATTTAAAAAAAAATTCCACCGATTCATTGAATACACATAATGCACATTTATAAAAATGTATATACTCAAATGTCATTGATAATTATCGACTCATATATAATATATAACCATGATAATATCAGAGACAGGGACGTGACATGTTAAGAGAACATTTAAATCGTTCTCATTATACTAACAACAGGTGCAAAACATTGATTACACAGTCATCGTGTAAAATCACGATAACATTGAAATTAAACGTCGGTGGCATCGGAATATATTTTGATATTGAGGTATAAAAATTATCCGAGAGCGTACCACATACACATTCAAAGGCTAGTCACTGGAACATCTTCACCTTCTCGATGAACCAACCTGGTCACTGATATGTGGTCCGCAGCATATCCCTAGGAGTTGAGTGTTCTTCTAAAACAAATTTCTTTAATATATAACGTAGTAGTCAAGTAAATTAATATTATGGACTTTCTTTGTTTTGGATAATTAAATTACCTTGAATTGAATAATATATCAGCTCGAGAATTAATGAACCATACAAGAAAGAATGATATAACAGCTACTGAACCTCCTAAGATCATAGTAAGTCGTTCTGTAGCCGCTGAAGGTTTCAGAAACATTCTCACACTTAACGTTTGCCATGTAGATTCTGTCCATGTTGAATATATTCCTGATTTCATGTCATACCCTATTCAAAGCAGAAACTTAATGAATAATTTGTTTTAAGTCATTTGTTTTTACTGATTCACAAACTTACCATCAATGATAAATGCAGGACTTACAGCTGTGCTATAATTTACAGTGGAATTTACACATAAACCTTCCAAATTTTCACCAGCCATCCAAACAAGATGATTTTCGTAACATGCTGTTTCTTTCTCAACAGGAACTTCCTTCCTAGTCAAAAATGCAAGAAGTTGACCAGTTAGTGTTGTTGCAATATTCGGTACCCTATGTACACCAACGTATAATGATAAAACTTGATTAATTAATTTAGTGCTCGGAGATAAAGCAGCTCGAAACAAATCACATGTAGCATTTTCCAAGTAACAAATCAGCATTTGCGAAATGCGATGTTCAACATCTTGAAAAGAAGAATTTGCAGATGGAATTTGATTACCAGATACATCTTCATAAAGAATCTCGGCAACATGAACTGCTATCTTTGCTAAGGCAGTTGCAAGCCCATTTACGTCGCTAAAGAAATATATTTTATATAGTAAGAGCATAAAATAAAACACTTGTACATAAAATATAACAATAAAATAGTACTTATTAAAATTGAGGCTTTTTGCATCATCCAAAATTCCATTGTAATATTTGTTTTGAAATTGTTGAGCATGATCACTTATAACAACAGCAGTTAAATTTGGTTTTTCTTCCAAGAAACTCTGTATAGATGTAGGTGGAATACTGCCTTCTAAAACTGTTGCATTTAATGCTGTTTCTATTTTGTTTATTACATCATCGTTTTGACCATTATTAGAATGAAGATACAATTTTCCTTTGTTTAGCTGACCAAATTCGATTACAGTTTTAATATCATCAAACTTTAAATTTACTCCACCTAATGCATTGAAATTACCTTCTTTCAAATCATAAATTAATCTACTAGATCCTATGTAATCAAAAGCTTCACCATTTAATAAAGAGAAAACAACATTAGTTTCTGAAAAAAAAAATATATATATATATATATATATATATAGATACACACATGAGACAAATAAAAAGTACTTACATATTATACTTACTATTATTCAGTACAGTATCTTTAGCTAAATTATTTAAATAATAAGCAGTAGCAAGTAATGTTACCAATCCTGTAATTACATTGCCTGCTCCAGGTGATATTCCATCAAATAAAGAAGAAGCATCTAATCTTGCTGTAACTAATATTATGGAATTTTTATCTTTATTTAAGGGAGCTAAAGGCCAATATATATTCCTATCCCCCAAAGGATCACAAAATTGTGTTGGATCAATGTTTAAGATAAAATCACTGCGTCTTATGCAAGATTCAGAGTTAATTGCTGCAAACATAAATGACTTCATTTCTAGCGCGCACAGTGATCTATGCTGTTGATTTTCTAAATCATGTGCATTATGTTTCCAGAAGCAAGACTTTACAGCTTCTATTAGTGTTTGATTCTAAAATAAAAAATCAATAACTTACATAATAAAATACAATAATGATAATAATAATATAAATATATAATAATAAACTATTGAAATTTTAAAAGTAAATAAATAATACAAGATTTTTAAGTATACCTCTGTATAAAACATTGGAAAAGGCCAATCTTCCATAAGTAATGAAGATCCATGTGGATTCCATGGTGAAGCACTATTACAGCTTTTGTATCCTGAGTATCTGTTCGGACAAGTATCTTCTGGAGAATAAAAGTCAGGTCGTGGTTGACTGATATTTTTAACTAGCAAAACTCCATTTATGTTATGTGTATTTTTTAACCGAAATAATATGTCTCTAGTAAACATAGAAAATGTAAGAACTACTGTATAAGCTCCAGCAGTAGCATTGTATTCAAGCCATCTGATATCAGTTTCATCTTCAACTAAATGAATAATACCAACATTTCCTGACATACTTGCTAAAATAAACAGTATAATATTTGGCATTATTTACAATAACTGATCTATTTCAAATAGTATCAAAATTATATTGAATAGATAAATTGACTCTTTAGAAGAAATTTATATTGAAAAATAAATATTTGTTAAATAAAATTACATAATGTAAAGAAATAATATAATATAACATAATCATACAAGAACATCCGAACTGATGTGTTCCATTGTGTCTACGAAAACAAGCAGCAACACCTTCAAAGGACATATAAATCATATCTATTATTCGTTCTGCAGCCACTGAAAAGAAAAAAAAGAATTTTACACTTATTATATCTTACTACTAATTACATTGTTTTATGTATATAATGGACAAAAATGGCTGTTTGTAGCTGATAACAATTTTGATAAGTAAAATTTTTCACAGATTTATCTTTATTTTTCAACAGCTGTTTCAGAACTTTATACTTTATTGAATTGTTTATTTATTAAAAAGAAAATATATACTTAACTACATTTATTATATTTTTTAAATAAAATTTTACCATTTTTTTTTCTTACCTATATTTACGATAAAAAATATTAGAAGGTACCCACAGTTTAAACATTTTGCCATTTTTTTTTGTGGTGGCACCTGTCAAAAGTTTCTTTTATTTTTTTGGACCACCACTGTGGAACTTCTTTATAAAGGTTAGACACGATGACACAATTGCATCGCGTGAATCAGAGAATAAATGAGGGTTTCATATTTCGCTTGGTTTTAGCTACTACCGCCACCACTATGCTGTAACTACTAGAAACTGCATCTGCTATATGATTTTCTAGATCACTATGATAAATCAATATCGGTGAAGATAATTAATTTTAAATAATTGAATTTAATATAAATAGGAGTAATTGAAATATACTCTATTATATGTTAGAGATGATAAAATCTATGTATTAGCATTTAAAGACAATATCCAAAATATAATACGTAAGTATTAAATCGCTCACTTTAATTTGATAGTGTTCAAACAATTAAAATAAAATTAATCTTTTGATCAATCTTTTAAGTCTAGATACTAAAAAATTGCATGAAATATTTCTGGAAAAGGGGGAAATTAATTAAATTAATCTACCCATAAAGTACTACGCTCCTGAACATCGTTCATTAGTCATTCTCATTCGTTCCAAGTTACACGTTGTATATACCTCAGTGTTAGTTCGTCACGTGTAACACTTAAGTGAAAACTCTCTTTTCCTATCTTTCTCCTTTCTACGAATTCTCGATTGAAAAAGAATTTTGAATAGTGACTGTATCTTCACTTCCCTGTTGAACGTTTGATGCAATATTACGTCTTTCAATTAAATTGACAACTCATCAGTAAGACGCCATACGTGGTAAATAAATTATATGTCGCGTAAAACTAATTAAACATCTGAATAACTACATTATATATATTATTTCAATTGTAATTTTAAATGAACTTCGTAATCCTTAAATTTTCAGTAAAATCGTATAAATATAACTTTTATTTAATGAATTCAATAAAAATCATTTTATTATTTACAGGAAGTTGGAAAGCCCTGTTAGCTTTATGAAACAAGAAATGTAACTCTTAACGAAAAAAGGTAGTAGTTCCTATAAATTGTGTAATTTAAGGTAAATAAATATTTTTTCAATTATGTAAAGTACGTTGGTTAAAATAGCTATTATATTAATCCAACATTCATGCCCTCAGTCTTTTTCATTGTGAAAAATAGTACTAAAAAACATATTGGAATCAATCTACTTTATTTTTACTCATTTTCTCTCCAATTGAAATCATTTAAATGTAAACGACTGAGAGATTCACATTGACCGACAAATTTAAAAAATTAATATAACAATTCAATTTTAAAAGAAACTGTAGCTTTCAATTCAGTTAAACATCAAAGCATATGTGTCCATACACACGAATTTTTTAATTAATTTGTCATGCACTAATTCTTAATTCCTAACACGCTAATGTAACATTGTAATTTCTTTAAACAGAGATGCGAACGAAACTATACGCAGCAGTGATGACGCATATCGCGTGAACAATATATAGAATAGCCATGGGCGAATGCCTATAAAGCATATACAGGTATCAATAGGCACGGACACGTGAGTGCGGAAACACGTGTATCAGCTGTCGATAGCGTGCAGTAGTGCCGCGCGCGCCAGAAAGATACGGCAAGCATAGTATTAGGTCGCGACTAGCTTGTAGAAGCCGATAACGAAAATATTCGCTAAAATAGACATTTTCTTCTATATCAATTTCAAAAGTGTCACACATAAAACAGAATTTTCCAACAAGACGTAGACGACAAATTGGTATAACAGAATATTACGTGTTATTTCGCTTCGACGTGCCTTAAAACTGAGTATCTGCGTTTAGTAGGTGTGATCAATTATTGGGCAGCAATTTGGACGATTATAAGGGGGAATCGCGTAACACGATGTCGAAGTTCGAGGGACAAGTTGCAAGATTTGCTGCATAATATTTTGTGGCAAGGAAAGTTGTAATACAAACAATTGTTAATATTGTTTTGCGAGAATGGTTTTTTGGTTGGAAACGACGAAGCGTTATTGACAGTCATATTGGTTAGAACAATACTTTTATTGCTCGATGGCATTTGTATTAACCATATGTGTGTTGTTTCAGGCAACAGCTTGACTGGCAACCAAATCGAATGCTGGCGGCGAGCCACTGCGAAAGTAAATGGGTTTCGCTTCCAGAGAATACGATTATCCTCCACAAAGAACTTTCGTTCTATCCATCAGCTTCTGTCCCACGATTCGCATATACTCGCAAATCACCGTTCTTGAAGAACGTAAAATTCAGTCACAACCGGGATAATAGGTAATGTTTTTTCTTTTATGTCTGAGCTTTTTTAAACTTCAATTTGCATTGTTCGCATTTTTCTTGTGTGTTAAGTATAATTACCTATTGACAGGTTACGTTACAAAGAAATGTTTAATTTTATAATTTAATTTTTTTTTTTCATTATAATACAAGTATCGATATTTAAGTATGTATATCGAACAGACGCTTTAAAATAAAAGCTTTTATGCGAACAAGGTTACAGTTACGTTGCATTGTACGATAAATCATTTGGTAGATATTAACGTCATTAGTGTTTATTCACTACCTACCACATCGACTATTGGTATCGTTTTATAACTTGGTATCTGCGTATAGTAAAATTTAATCTTCGCAATTGCTATTTTTATCTATTGTTTCAGTCGTTATTGCGTTCTATAAATTTACAAAGTTTGGAGGAAAAATTAATTAAATTTATTTAATTTTAAAGATTTTATTTAAAAAAATTGCACTGTTTTTTATTACAAGTTAATGAAAAAAGTTTAATTTTTTTAATAGAAGTGATGTATTCATTACTGGAATGCGTGATAAATAGAATCAATCAAAGATTTATCGAACGATGTTTAATTAGTTAGTAATTTATATCAGTTTCCTTTCTCTTCGTGATACACGTGAGTCGCAAAGGAAAACACGTGAATGGTCTACTGGGAACCGGCAACGGGCTCCACAAGTCCATGACCTCCTTTTATAGATTACAAATGTTTTATTAATCGTATAAAATATTAAATACTTAAATATGCAAGTATACCGATACGATTTTTTCTGGATATTTTATATGATTTTTTATATGTATGTGTTATCTTTTATGTAGCGACCATTTTATCCTTTTTGTTTCTCATTATTTTGATAATCTTAATCTTATATTTTTGGTGCTTACAAGTAGAAACGTTGGTCGACTTTAATTTTAAAATATGGAATATGGATAGTCATACTAACCAAGGTATCAAGAGATATTCAAAATTCAGTTATTTTGTATCAATTTTCGATATCAATACCTCTTAAAGTTATAGTAAATCAATATAAATATTGTATCCACATTGAGATATCGATATTTTAATGCAGTATGAAATGAGTGTTTGTAATCTCGAAATGTATCAAATCGATAACTATACTTTTATGAAATAGAAATATTAGATATCGATTATGTTTGATATCTACATGTATTATACTTTTCGATACAGTATTGCTAATTGTCATTTGGCATCGATAGTATCGATACAGCATTGTTACGATCGCTACTAACGACATCGTTCGGGCTAAATGTGTCAACTAAAATTGTTTCCAAAATGGAGGGCTCCCAACACGGAATCCACGTGATCCATAAAACGCAAGCACGTGAATAGCTACATATTAGCTAGAGGCTAAGAAACGTTTTACTTAGTCCATGACCGGTTTCTATGTGTGCAATCCTTTTACCGGTCCCGGGTACGGTTCAAAGTACGCGCTCCCCTTTTAAAGGTGCAGCGGACCAGTGCAACGATGCATGCCCAGCACGTGCATGTCCTAGTCGACAGCCTCTCCGTGGTCCCAATTCGATCAATGTTGTCTCTTGCACAACGATTACAACATCCTTTCCAATCGTCCTTTCGCTTTTTCTCGCCGCCTCCTTCGACGAAGGCCGTAGTCACGATCTCTCTTCGCTTCTAAGTCCCGCTGTTGCGTTCCACAGCATTATACGCCGATCTACTAGTACCCGAAGAGTTTTAGTAGCTCGGTGCCTGCCGAGGTTGTCTGCACGCTGGCTGAATGTACCTTAGGATATCTTGAATCGATTGTGACTTGTATGGACGTTTTAAAACCCGACTATGTAAATTACACGTTGTCGAAGTAACAAAGTGTTCAAATAGTGTAATCTTTTCGGTGGTAACTTTGAGGATACCTGAGTTGAATGGATTTTGAAAAAACTAACGGGACAGGAAATAAACTCTTGAAAATAATTAACCAATGAGACAAAAGTAAGGCTTTGGAAAAGATGGATTGATTTATGTTTCAATGATTATATTTGATGCGGTTGTCGGAGTTGAAGGGATTGCTAGGAATTATGAGAATTTGGCAAATCAACCATCGTACCTGGACAATTATTTTTACCGCATTACCTTTAATGCTGATGGTAACTGTATATCATAAGGGTATGGAATATTGCCAGTGAAATTGATAAATAAGACTTGATGTCGTGAAATTATGTTTTTGGAAATGACTTGTCATTAATAGATTTAAAGTTAAATTAGTCAAAATCAATCGAATTTATTGATCATAGAGTACCATTTATAAAAATCCAAAAATCTTAAGGTATATTTCCATTTTGATATTTTATTATGCAATCAAATTTGAATTTAGGAAAGTTAAGAATACCACTAAATATTTTTAGAAATATTTCAATCGACTGTTTTTTTTAATTCGTAGATTATATTCGGATGGAAATTTAACATGAATATTTATAGCAAGGACTGAAATTAGGGTGAGAAGGAAGAATATATGGTCACATAAAATTTTGAGTAGCCCAACTTGTCCTATACATGTCACGTAGTTTGAAGTGAGTGAGAGAGTTTGTAAGATATAGAGAGAGGGAGAGAAAGAGGGAGAGAATGTGCGAGTGTAAGTATATATTACGTGGGAGATACGTGCGCGGGGTAGCGCTTGGTTGGAATTGATGGTGAGGGTTGTTTTGTTTTATTATGGTTATATTGAATTATATATTTAAGAATTATTTTAATGTTTTTTCCTGTTTCTATTCATAAAATTCTTCACAAAATTCTCTTACGAATCCATGTCTTTTTATTATATCGGAGATATATTACTAACCAGTAAAATTCGTACAAATATTTGCTAGTAGATGCTGGCACTAATGAACACTGCAAAGCCTGATTTCCTGGAGATCGACAATGATAAGTTTAAAACCATCATGAAAATATCAAACAATGACTCGATTGAACAAAAAAAGGATTATTCCGGAAACGATGAGGAATCTTCGAAAACTCTGCAACTTCTACGAATTAAAGGATTTCCTCGCTTGTTACCTGAAGGTTTGAATCATTTTAAATCAATAAAATATAATGTTTCCCAATTTCTTTTCCGAAATTCAATTAGACTAATATTAATGATGATATAAATAATTACAATAGTTATAGAACAGATTATATGATGTCAATAAATGTTTGCAGGAATTGAAACGTTAGTCAATTACTGCCAATACCTACAAGAATTATCACTGTCTTATTCATTGCTTAGCGACGAATTATTGATAGCCTTGAGTTCTGAGAAACAGGTGCAATTGGAAACCCTACGATTGGAAGTACATCCGGAGACAAAACCATTACCTCGAGTCAGCGATAAAGCTTGGTTTACATTCTCCAGTCATTTGCCGAACATAAATCTTGTGCTGTGAGTGCACATTATTTATTAACTTAAATTGTAGATGTCCAATTTTACTTAAATTTTTTAATGTATTTTAAGAAAGTTACGATATTAATACCTAATGTAAATTCAGTATATTGAGGTTGGCGAAATCACTATATAAAAAAAAAAATACATTTAACAGAAATTTTATCAGTACGTTACTTAAAATGTAAGATGTATCCTAAAAAATATCATTTTTTAATATTTTATTTTTAATCATATATTAGATTGTCTTACATGACGAACGAAGACGATCAAAGTCCCTTGTTCGCGCCGTATGTTCCTATAACACACTTGTACTTTGGAGAAGCACCATCAGAAGCAACTGCGTTATGTATTGGCCATCAGTGTCCTCGATTGATCGAGTTGGTAATTGCAGCTTATGGACCTGGTTTACTTGATCACGCATTACAATGTGTCGCTCAAGGATGTCCACGTCTAAGCGCCGTGGGTTTGGGTGATTGTGAAATCACGTATGTAACACAATATTTAAATTTCTACATGCAATAGTCATAGGCCCTTAAAAGTGTATGCATGTAAAGTAATAGTTAACAAAAATTTATATTGTGATGTTTTTAAAATTCAAAAATTTTTTTAATTTTGCCTTTCATATTTTTTAATTGCAATTGAAATAAAATGTTTAAATTATTATAATCTATTTTTCTTAATATGCAGTTGCTCAGGATTATGGCAATTTGTTACACGCTGTACAAAACGTTTGCAAATATTATACGTTTGGGAAACGTCATTAATAGAGGATTCTGAATTTGACGTCACAAAAGTATCAAAGAACATTTCATTGCACCTTGGTCGTACTTGGGTACCTGAATACATACCATTATGTTGAAATTTAAAGAATGACCGAAGCAATTTATTACGATGCAAATTTACTTAATGACCGACAATAGTTAGCGCATATACCAGAAATGTGCGTAAGTGATAACTTAGATTTTACGAATACACACACACACACACACACACACACACGCGCGCGCGCGCGCGCGCGTGCGTACATACATACATACATACATACATACATACATACACCCACACCCACGCACCCCCCCACACACATACATACATACATACATATCCTCCCTCATTTTTTACATACAAAAAGTATATAAGAAATCGTGTAATTTGTAGCATATATATTATATGCACGTTGTAGGTTTCCAATAATATTAGGATTGCTGTTTACAAAAAAAGCCTTTCAGAAGACCAGATCTTATAATATGATTGAAGTAAAAAATATTTATACCTTTCAAAATATGGTATTGCTGAAAAGGTATTTAATAATCATTATGGGAAGAACAAAGGAAAATGATAATTATTATATCATTATTGTTCTCCATCAATTTAGATCCACATGAACGATCCAACGTTACTCGATGGATCGGGCGCGAATCATTAAAAAAAAAAAAAAAGAACAACAAAAAGTCTCGTATTGTAAAAATTGCTCGTGTCTGTTAATACCAAAAATATAAACTTTATTAGATTATAATGGTATCTCTTGTGTGTGGTGTATATAAAATAAAATAATACCACTACTTATTTACCAACCGTCGCTCATGATAGATATGTATAATATACAATAATTGATATAGTCTATAATGTTATTGTAATATAACAGAGTATGTACATTATTTCTACATTATAACACAATAAATGATTGGGTATACTTAGTAATTACAATATCTGATACGTTAACAATAAATGTCCTTAATATTTACTTTCTTTTTAATTTACGCAATTATTACGTTTCTTTTTTTTTATATTTTGCTAATATTATTCTAAGAATGCGAGGCGCTCAGTCTTGTATCCCAGCCGATATATCCAATCTCTCGTTTCATTAAGGCCGATTAAAAAGCTAACAATTCGAATAAGTAATGTGGTTTAGCTATGTTCATGATAAACCATATATTAATTGTAAACAAGAATCTGCACCGTTTTCTTATCATAAAAATTTATAACATTACAATATATAACACGTAGATTGTGTTAAACAAATGTTATTACACTTTTATGAATATCATAATATTTTTATTTTCCATTGAAAGGAATAGCAATTTTTAAAAAATTATGATAGAAGTTAAATATTCAACACATAACGACATGTTATATGTTTGTTACATTATCAATTGTAAAATGTATTATTTACTCATTAGCATAAGCAACTGATGAGTTGTAAGCGTACACAAAATTAATTTAACACTTAAAGTAACAGAGCCCTTTGAACACGCTTATTGTACATATTAAAATGCTATATATCTCTATTAATATCAATATAAATATTTTAATGCGAAATATTGCAAAAACTTTAGGAACACGTAGAAAAATTATTCTAATGTAAATGTATGATCTCTGTTTTTAGTTATATGCTATGAATATACTCATTATAAATGTAAGTTTAAAATTTGTTGTTAAAAAGAGAAATTATTCGATAAAGGGCTCAGAAATACATAAAATATTTCCATGAAAATCAAAATAAAATGAAATTGATTTTATTATTATCGTTTTGTTAACAACTTTTTGTTCATTCATTGTGACGACCTTTAAATTTAATAGATATACAATACAACCGTATCTGATTCACTATAAAGATTTAGATTTACAAAGAACATAAGATACAAATAAAAATTTTTAAAACAAAATGAAAAATTTAATGTAAAGTGGTAATTATTTATACCGTTCACAGTTAACTTGTCTTATACTTTTTATCCTTTATACTATTTGTATATGTATTTAAGAATACATACAAATTTTTTGATAAACAATGAATGCTGAAAAATTTTATATTAACTAAAAGTCAGACAATTACTCATTAAGCAAGACTTAAATATACATAAAGAACCTTTCAGGCATGACCTGTACAGTGCCAGCAAATCCTAAAACTTGGAGTATTATTTACACTGAAGATTTTCCTTGACAACAAGCTTTAAATTTACATTTACAACACTCTGCAGGAAAATCCACTTAAAATATAATATATTACAAATCAAGCTTAGCTCTGTACATATCACGATATACTGAGGTTTTGTTCAAATTTCAAACACAGTTTACAGCTGCATACAAAACATGTCTAAGATATCGTTAATCTTTTTAGCACCAGCTTAGGCATGTTATCATCCTTTTGTATCCTCTACTTTTGGCAAAGTAATAATAATTTTACCGTTACGCAACGTTTATGAATAACAGGCTTAACAAAATAGGTCGACAATTATCCTATATCATTGTAAAGGAGCAATCAAACAAATGGACGGGTTGGTTGCTTATTCTACGCATAATTTAAGTGTTTAAATACACAAAATTGATGCAGCTTTAAGAAACATAATGTTTTTGAGCACTGTGACTGCTGACTTTGCTCGAGGGGCCTCTTAATATAGATGTATTCAATATTTAACTTTCTTGTAATTATACTTAAGAAATTCGTTTTATAAAATTTTTTAAGACTTTCCCTAAATATAATTATTATGATTGCTTTGGCGCACAATATGTTTAACAATAACAAGATTTTCATTACGACATATCGTACTGAAAATAATTTTTTTTGTTTATAATAGATTTCGCTATTATTTACGCACCTCTTCGTTATTCATTAAGATATGGCATCTGGTACAAACCAGTCATATCAATAAAAATATTTCATTCTCAAATAGATCCTGCAACATAAAAATTTTTCTGAAATTGATATTAATTTTATTATCTATAGTTATAAGTATTATATATATTCTGTATATTATATTAGGTATATTATGCATACCTAAACAACACAATCAATCTGGCATATCAATAGAAATTATAGGTACAACAGGTTTTGTTAGGTCGATTTTTTTTACATGTTTTTCATTTTTTTCAGAGACCATTGGTTCTGATGGTGGTTGGTCCTGTTCATTTCTGGGTTGATAAGAAATATTACCATATTCTTGAAGTAACGGGCATAATCCTAATAGAAAATGACAAAAGTCTTTTCTAATACCAAACCACCCTAAAATTAATAAGAACACTTTTTTAATGCACTAGTAATATTATTATCATAAAATGTAAAATTTCTATATGACATTTGATACTATTTTCTTACATCTATTTCCTCTTTTTGCATCAAATGACATAAAAATAAGGGTTATATGAGATATTAAAAGCGGCATTGCTATTGTAGTATAATTTAATGAAATATCTCCATCCAATTTATTTGCTAATAGTACCTGCCAAAAAAACAGACCATAATATGGATAACATTCATTAAAAGCAATTAATTTCAAAATTATTATAATTCTTACTTGGAACACTAAGATTGGAACCACAAGAAAAGTATATGCCAATGCTGAGTTTAAAGATGTCCGCCTTTGCCTGGCATTAATTTGTGGAGTTCTTAATAAAACAGCAGCAAATACTATTGCATATAGAACTGCCACTAGAGATAAGGATAAAAGTGCCCAAAGGGGAGCAAACACTACTTCCCAGCTCCATGTTATAAAACCATCCAATCTTAATGCCAAGAAAATAAACTGCAGTACATTTACTGCACAAAATAATTCAAGTTCAAATGATCGATCATGTTTTGCAGCCCATATACACACCTAAAGAGATAAGAACAATTATATTTTCCATAGAATTATTTTGTATATCTTTGGCACACAATTAAAAATTACTTACAACTACTGATACTACAGAGATGAAGATAAGTGGTATAAACACAAGCATCCAAAGGTGTCTTTCAGATTCTAATTTATCACATACTAACAATTCAAACATTAACAAGATCAAATGTAATGCCAATGTAATTAACATTGCTTTATAATGTATATAAGCATCTCCTTCCAACCTTGCATGTGGATGTCTCCACCAAACATAACTTCCAACAGTTGCACCTAAAATTACCATGCTTTTCCAAAACCATATTGGAGTAAATACAGACCAATAACTCCATTCTATAAAACCATCCAAACGAAGTGCAAACAAGGTTGTAAATATCATCAAACAGGAGTGTACCAAAAATTTGCTAAAATATAAATTAAAAATCATTAGTGTATAATTGTAAATATCTTTATATTTTTTAATATTTTTTAAAATTCATACATATAGCTTCTTCATAGATATATATATATATATATATATATATATATA
>NW_016909446.1:1932345-1933872 GCF_001483705.2 Eufriesea mexicana
TATATATTATAAAATGGAAAAATATTTTAAAAAAATATTTTCGATAATTTATGATAAAGGTCAACAATTTCGTAAGAAATGATAAAATGTACTAAAAAGAAAAGCTATAATTGTTTATTTCAAATAACCATTTGACCCAGTTAACAGGTATATTTCAGGCTAAAATTAAAAATATTAATGAATACTTGAATCAATTATTAAAACTTAAATTTGTAAATCAAACTATATGATTTTAACAAAAACAAACATATCAGAAATTAAATTACATAAATCTTTAAAAATATATAATAAATTTTGATGTTTTTTTTTTTTTTTTGTTATTTTGTATAATCTACTAAATATGAAATTCCATTTTACTGCAAAAATTTATTATTGTTTTGTAAATTAGAAGAAATTTTGTTAAATCTATACAAATTTTTACCTTGGATTGAAATCCTGAAACAGTGTTTGCAGATTCATGATTATCAGAATGGTTTTCTAGGCCAACTACTAGATGTAAATCCTCGTGATGACCACCGCGCACACATATATTTCACTAAAAATTGTTTCATTTACCGCAAAATTTACCGCGGAAGAACACGAACGGTGGGTTCTGCATTTGTGTTCGATGAAAAAAATAAATCCCACCGTCTTACATGGGAAAATTCGAATTACACTGAAATTAGCTAAAGGCCAACAGCTGGCGACATCAATACGTCAAATGTAACTCAACATTAGCAGAAAACTTCGTACTTGTAAACTATAATTATGCGTTTATGAATTACAATATTTACAATATTCATTTATACGCATTTAAAAAATAATTATGTTTTTAAATTAAAATTACATAATTGTAAAAAGAATAATCTAAATTATCTATACATGTAAATAAATTATGACTATATATTTTTTTTTAAACTATGCTTTTACTTTAATTCTATTAATTCTATGCTATATAAATATAAGATTTACTTATACTAAATATATAATTGGATTTAATTTAATGTAATATAATTACAAATATCATATTATTATTATGTATTTGAAAAAATTGTTCAAAAAATATATTAACCAATCAGAGTTCGTGCATATGTCGACAACTCGTAGGTTGTTCTATCAATTTCCGTTTTAGGGTACACTTGCCTCTTTTCGTGTCAAACTTCAATCATGGCGGTGGGTAAAAACAAGGGTCTTTCAAAAGGAGGTAAAAAGGGTGTTAAAAAGAAGATGTAAGTAAATCATAATATTTCCATGATGTATTTTAAACATTTCTTGTATGAAAAATATAATTTTTTTTCTGATGTCATTGAAGATGTTTTATATTGAAGCAGATTCTCTATACGCCTGACATTCAGATGTATGCATGGATTCCACGTTTAATATATTGATTTTATTAATATTTAATAATTTACGTAACAAATAATTTTACAGCATTTTATACTTTTTCAAAAATATAATTTTTAATTGTGTAATCATAAATTTAATCCCTAAGAAAAATATTTGTTGTGCCGATATCTTTTTAAGCATTGTTAATATTAATTGAATTAT